>NC_053022.1:436494829-436612466 GCF_003073215.2 Triticum urartu | reverse complement strand
ACACATAGTAGGTGACTATAGACTTGCAAGATAGGATCAAGAACTCACATATATTCATGAAAACATAATAGGTTCAGATCTGAAATCATGGCACTCGGGCCCTAATGACAAGCATTAAGCATAGCAAAGTCATAGCAACATCAATCTCAGAACATAGTGGATACTAGGGATCAAACCCTAACAAAACTAACTCGATTACATGATAAATCTCATCCAACCCATCACTGTCCAGCAAGCCTACGATGGAATTACTCACGCACTGCGGTGAGCATCATGAAATTGGTGATGGAGGATGGTTGATGATGACGACAGCGACGAATCCCCCTCTTCGGAGCCCCGAACGGACTCCAGATCAGCCCTCCCGAGAGGTTTTTGGGCTTGGCGGCGGCTTCGTATCGTAAAACGCGATGATTTCTTTTTCTCTGATTTTTTCTCTCTCCGAAAGCAAATATATAGAGTTGGAGTTGGCGTCGGAGGGCATCCAGGGGGCCCACGAGGTAGGGGGGCGCCCCCCACCCTCGTGAGAAGGGTGTGGGCCCCCTGATCTTCATCTTTGGCGAGGATTTTTTTTATTTTTTCTAAGATGTTCTGTGGAGTTTCAGGTCATTCCGAGAATATTTGATTTCTGCACATAAAACAACACCATGGCAATTCTGCTGAAAACAGCGTCAGTCTGGGTTAGTTCCATTCAAATCATACAAGTTAGAGTCCAAAACAAGGGCAAAAGTGTTTGGAAAAGTAGATACGACGGAGACGTATCAACTCCCCCAAGCTTAAACCCTTCTTGTCCTCAAACAATTCAGTTGACAAACTGAAAGAAAGAAAGAAAGAAAAACTTTTACAAACTCTGTTTGCTCTTGTTGTTGTAACTATGTCAAGCTGACATTCAAGTTTTCAGCATAGATCATAACTAACCATATTTGCAATAATTCTCAGGTCTCATAATTACTCATATCAATAGCATAATCAACTAGCAAGTCATAATAATAAATCTCGGATGACAACACTTTCTCAAAACAATCATAATATGATATAACAAGATGGTATCCCGCTAGCCCTTTGTGAGACCGCAAAACATAAATGCAGAGCACCTTTAAAGATCAAGGACTGACTAGACATTGTAATTCATGGTAAAGGAGATCCAATCATAGTCACACCCAATAGAAATTAACGGTGATGAATGCAGATGACAGTTGTGCTCTCCAGCTAGTGCTTTTTAATAAGAGGGTGATGACTCAACATAAAAGTAAATGGATAGGCCCTTCGCAGAGGGAAGCAGGGATTTGTAGAGGTGCCAGAGCTCAGTTTTGAAATAGAGATAAATTGTATTTTGAGCGGTATACTTTCATTGTCAACATAACAACTAAGAGATGGCGATATCTTCCATGCTAAACACATTATAGGCGGTTCCCAAACAGAATGGTAAAGTTTATACTCCCCCTCCACCAATCAAGCATCAATCCATGGCTTGCTCAAAACAACGAGCACCTCCAACATACATCAGGTCCCAGGGGGAGTTTTGTTTGCAATTAATTTTGATTTAGTTTGCATAAAGCATGGGACTGGGCATCCCGGTGACCAGCCATTTTCTCGTGAGTGAGGAGCGGAGTCCACTCCTCTTGAGAATAACCCGCCTAACACGGAAGATAAGGACAACCTTGGTTGATACATGAGCTATTCGAGCATACAAAACAGAATGTTTATTTGAAGGTTTAGAGTTTGGCACATACAAATTTACTTGGAACGGCAGGTAGATACCGCATATAGGAAGGTATGGTGGACTCATCTGGAATAACTTTGGGGTTTAAGGGATTGGATGCACAAGCAGTATTCCCGCTTAGTACAAGTGAAGTCCAGCAAAAGACCGGGAAGCGACCAACTAGAGAGCGACAACGGCCATGTACATGCATTAAAATTAATAAACATTGGATGCAAGCATGAGTAGGATATAATCCACCATGAACATAAATATCGTGAAGGCTATGTTGATTTTGTTTCAACTACATGCGTGAACATGTGCCAAGTCAAGTCACTTAAATCATTCAAAGGAGGATACCACCCCATCATACCACATCGTAACCATCTAAATAGCATGTTGGCACACAAGGTAAATCATTATAACTCATAGCTAATCAAGCATGGCACAAGCAACTATGATCTCTAATTGTCATTGCAAACATGTTTATTCATAATAAGCTGAATCAAGAACGAGGGACTCATCATATTTACAAAAACAAAAGAGGTCGAGTCCATACCAGCTTTTCTCATCTTAGTCAGCCCATCATATATCATCATAATTGCCTTTCACTTGCACGACCGAACGGTGTGAATAATAATAAGAGTGTACGTGCATTTGACTAAGCTGGAATCTACGAGCATTCAATAAACAAGAGAAGACAAGGCAATATGGGCTCTTGGTTAAATCAAAAATAATGCATATAAGAGCCACTTCAACAATTTAATTATGGTCTTCTCCTACTGACCCCCAAATAAAAGAAAAGAAATAAAACTATTTACACGGGAAAGCTCCCAACAGGCAAAAGAAGAACGGGAAATATTTTTGGGTTTTCTTTTTAATTATTACTACTATAGCAGAAAAATAAACTACTACTATTTTTTTTGGTTTTTCTTAAGGTTTAACAAACACACAAGTAGAAAGCAGGAAAAAGAAAATAAACTAGCATGGATATTACAGTGAAAGAGTATGAGCACCGACATCTAGCGATGAGTGTGTGTGAACATAAATGTAATGTCGGTGAGAAATACGTACTCCCCCAAGCTTAGGCTTTTGGCCTAAGTTGGTCTATGGCGGCGGCTGGCCTTGCGGATATCCATAATAAGAGTTGTTGGGGTCGTACTGTGATGAGGAATAGTTGGGATCATACTTATGTGTGGCGGTTATCGCCTGCTGAGCTACAGCATGGAGTCGAGCTGCCTCCGCTCTCCTCTCATACTCTTCGGCCTCCTCTCTGGTAATAACATGTCTTCTTTTTGTCTGTGAATCAAAGAAAGCAGGAACAGGGAGAGTAATACGGCAAACACGTCGTTTATCAAAAATTAAACGATAAAAGGGAGGTGATTCAGGCCTCTCGACAAACTGGTGCGAAGCCATAGAGTCATAATCTAAATATGCAGGAGGCAACTCCGTATCACCCTCATGAATGTCTATCTCAAGAAAATGAGCTAAGCGGGTTGCATAAATTCCTCCAAAGAAATCTCCATTATGTCTATTATGAGGCAACCTACGAGCTACAATGGCTCCCATATGATAAGTTTGGTCTCCTAACACAGCACTCCTAAGAATGCTAAGATCAGGGACACACATGTGACATGCTTCATCCTTAGCATTTATGCGTCTACCGATGAAAAGAGCAAAATAATGTATAGCAGGAAAGTGAATGCTCCCTATGGTAGCCTGCGTTATATCTCTAGATTCCCCCACAGTTATACTAGCAAGAAAGTTTCTAAATTCAGATTTAGGGGGATCCCTAACACTACCCCGTGATGGAATTTTGCAAGCAGAAGTGAAATCTTCTAAGTCCATGGTATAAGATTTGTCATAGAGATCAAACATGACTGAAGGGGAATTACGTGAAGATGAATACTCAAACCTCCTCACAAAGGAACTTGTGAGATCATGATACTGGGGGCATTTGTTAGCCTCAAAATCCTCAAGACCGGCATTGCGCAAATATGCTTTGAATTCTTCTTTAATTCCCGTACGGTCCATAAAATTTTCTGATGGCCATTCACAAGGTCGTACTGGAGCGTCTCTTGGTGGATCCTCGTCAGCATCGCGCATAGCAATCTTGGGTCCTTACTTCTTAGAGGAACCACATTGGAACATCTTCCTAAGCATATTGTTTTTCTCTGAAAGATTCTGAAATTTTTAGTAACTTCAAACAAAAGTGAACCAACTTCAATAAAACTGATAGCAACTACTCCTACAAGTGCCTAGAGCCTATATCAAGCATTAGAACTACTTGGGACCATATAAATTTGACATGCAAGCTCAAGAACATGGTCACCTATGCAGCACAAATTTGCAAAGAATAAAGCACTAGAACAAAAACTAATTGGACCAATGGAGGAGTCACATACCAAGGGACAATCTCCCCAAGCAGTTTTGCGAGAGGTGCTTTGAGCAAGGAGATCGAAAATCACAGCAAAAGTGGCTGGAACTCGTGCTTGACTTGGTTTTTCGAGTTTGTGTGAGACAGAGGAAGAAGATGGGTGCTGGGATAAGTGGAGGAGGGCCACCGTGGGCCCATGAGGCAGCGGGCGCGCCCTAGGGGGGGCGCGCCCACCACCCTCGTGGCCAGGTGGCAGCTCCTCCCGCGGTAATTTTTGCACAGTAAACCCTAAAATATTCCCGAAAAAATCATATTAAATTGGCATGTCATTCTGAGGACTTTTATTTTCGGGATATTTTTATATTGCACGGATAAGTCAGGAAACAGACAGAAAAAATACTATTTTTACTTTGTTTAATATAAATAACAGAAAGTAAAAGTGGGGTACAGAGGGTTGTGCTTCTAGTTTCATCCATCTCATGCTCATCAAAAAGAATCCACTAACAAGGTTGATCAAGTCTTGTTAACAAACTCATTCCGATAATCATGAAACCGGAGAAATTTCGAATAACACTAAGTTACCTCAACGGGGATATGCACATCCCCAATAATAAGAATATCATATTTCTTCTTGACAGTAGGAAGAGGAAATTCAAAACCTCCAAATATAATCGATGGAATTTTTCCAATAGAGTTGATACTATGAACTTGAGGTTGTTTCCTCGGAAAGTGTACCGTATGCTCATTACCATTAACATGAAAAGTGACATTGCCTTTGTTGCAATCAATAACAGCCCCTGCAGTATTAAGAAAAGGTCTTCCAAGAATAATAGAAATACTATCATCCTCGGGAATATCAAGAATAACAAAGTCCGTTAAAATAGTAACGTTTGCAACCACAACAGGCACATCCTCACAAATACCGACAGGTATAGCAGTTGATTTATCAGCCATTTGCAAAGATATTTCGGTAGGTGTCAGCTTATTCAAGTCAAGTCTACGATATAAAGAGAGAGGCATAACACTAACACCGGCTCCAAGATCACATAAAGCAGTTTTAATGTAATTTCTTTTAATGGAGCAAGGTATAGTAGGTACTCCGGGGTCTCCAAGTTTCTTTGGTATTCCACCCTTAAAAGTATAATTAGCAAGCATGGTGGAAATTTCAGCTTCCGGTATCTTTCTTTTATTAGTAATGATATCCTTCATATATTTAGCGTAAGGATTTGTTTTGAGCACATCAGTTAATCTCATACGCAAAAAGACAGGCTTAATCATTTCAGCAAAGCGCTCAAAATCCTCGTCATCCTTTTTCTTGGATGGTTTCGGAGGAAAAGTCATGGGTTTCTGAACCCAAGGTTCCCTTTCTTTACCATGTTTCCTAGCAACAAAGTCTCTTTTATCATAACGTTGATTCTTTGATTGTGGGTTATCAAGATCAATAGCAGGTTCAACTTCTACATCATTGTCATTACTAGGTTGAGCATCATCATGATCATCATCATTAATATTTTCATTAGGTTCATGTTCATTACCAAATTGTGTTTCAGCATCATACATAGAAATATCATTTGGATTATCAGGTGGTTTAGCAATAGGTTCACTAGAAGTTTGCACAATTCTATCATTTTTCTTCTTCTTCTTTTTAGAAGAACTAGTAACATCAATATTATTTTTTTGAGAATCTTGCTCGATTCTCTTAGGGTGGCCTTCAGGATACAAAGGTTCCTGAGTCATTCTACCAGTTCTAGTAGCCACTGTAACAGCACAATCATTTTTCTTACTATTCATTTCATCAAGCACTTCTTTTTGAGCCTTAAGTACTTGTTCTACTTGAGTGGTAACCATAGAAGCATGTTTGCTAACAAGTTTAAGTTCACCTTTAATATTAGCCATATAATCACCCAAGCATCTAATCATATAAGCATTTTCTTTTAATTGTCTACCAAAATAAGCATTGAAGTCGTCTTGCTTAAACATAAAGTTATCAAACTCATCCAAGCACTGACTAGCAATTTTAGTAGGAGGGACTTCGGCTTTATCATATCTATAGAGAGAATTTACCTTTACTACCCGTGTCAGGATATCGGGATCAGGAGGTTCTTCAATAAATAAAGAATTAAGATCATATGTTTCTTCAACAGGCGGTATATTAAGACCATGTATTTCTTCAATAGGAGGTAAATTCTTAATGTCTTCAGCTTTAATACCTTTTTCTTTCATAGATTTCTTTGCCTCTTGCATATCTTCGGGAATGAGAACTAGAACACCTCTCTTCTTCGGAGTTGGTTTAGGAATAGGCTCAGTAATTGGAGCAGGAGTTGGCTCAGGAGCTGGCTCAGGAGGTGCCCAATTATTTTCATTTGTCAACATATTATTCAATAGAATTTCAGCTTCATCTGGTGTTCTTTCCCTAAAAAGAGAACCAGCACAACTATCCAGGTAATCTCTGGAAGCATCGGTTAGTCCATTATAAAAGATATCAAGTATTTCATGTTTCTTAAGAGGATGATCAGGAAAAGCATTAAGTAACTTGAGAAGCCTCCCCCAAGCTTGTGGGAGACTCTCTTCTTTAATTTGCACGAAGTTGTATATTTCCCTCAAAGCAGCTTGTTTCTTATGAGCAGGGAAATATTTAGCAGAGAAGTAATAAATCATATTCTGGGGACTACGCACACAACCAGGATCAAGAGAATTAAACCATATCTTAGCATCACCCTTTAATGAGAACGGAAATATTTTGAGTATATAGAAGTAACGCGATCTCTCATCATTAGTGAACAGGGCAGCTATATCATTTAACTTAGTAAGATGTGCCACAACAGTTTCAGATTCATAGCCATAAAACGGATCAGATTCAACCAAAGTAATTGTATCAGGATCAACAGAGAATTCATAATCCTTATTAGGAACACATATAGGTGAAGTAGCAAAAGCAGGGTCGGGTTTCATTTTATCTCTAAGTGATTCTTTGTTTCATCTAACTAATAACCTCTTAAGCTCATATCTATCCCTGCAAGCTAAAATAGCGGCAGAAGATTCCATATCAAAAAGATAACCCTCAAGAATAACAGGCATATTTTCATCATCACTATCATCATCGTATTCAGATTCAATAATTTCTTTTTCTCTAGCCCTAGCAATTTGTTCATCAAGAAATTCACCAAGGGGCACAGTAGTATCAGGCATAGAAGCAGTTTCATCATAAGTATCATGCATAGCAAAAGTGGCATCATCAATAACATGCGACATATCAGAACGAATAGCAGAAGCAGGTGTAGGTGTCGCAAACTTACTCATAACAGAAGGTGAATCAAGTGCAGAGCTAGATGGCAGTTCCTTACCTCCCCTCATAGTTGAGGGATAGATCTTGGTTTTTGGATCTCTCAAGTTCTTCATAGTGTCCAGCAGATATAAATCCCAAGTGACTCAAAGAATAGAGCTATGCTCCCCTGCAACGGCGCCAGAAATTGGTCTTGATAACCCACAAGTATAGGGGATCGCAACAGCTTTCGAGGGTGGAGTATTCAACCCAAATTTATTGATTCGACACAAGGGGAGCCAAAGAATATTCTCAAGTATTAGCAGCTGAGTTGTCAATTCAACCACACCTGGAAACTTAGTATCTGCAGCAAAGTGTTTAGTAGCAAAGTAATATGATAGTGGTGGTAGCGGCAACAAAAGTAAAGACAGCAAAAGTAATGTTTTTGGTATTTTGTAGTGATTGTAACAGTAGCAGCGGGAAAGTAAATAAGCGAGAACCAATATATGGAAAACTCGTAGGCACCGGATAGGTGATGGATAATTATGCCGAATGCGGTTCATCATGTAACAATCATAACATAGGGTGACACAGAACTAGCTCCAATTCATCAATGTAATGTAGGCATGTATTCCGTATATAGTCATACGTGCTTATGGAAAAGAACTTGCATGACATCTTTTGTCCTACCCTCCCGTGGCAGCGGGGTCCTATTGGAAACTAAGGGATATTAAGGCCTCCTTTTAATAGAGAACCGGAACAAAGCATTAGCACATAGTGAATACATGAACTCCTCAAACTATGGTCATCACCGGGAGTGGTCCCGATTATTGTCACTTCGGGGTTGCCGGATCATAACACATAGTAGGTGACTATAGACTTGCAAGATAGGATCAAGAACTCACATATATTCATGAAAACATAATAGGTTCAGATCTGAAATCATGGCACTCGGGCCCTAATGACAAGCATTAAGCATAGCAAAGTCATAGCAACATCAATCTCAGAACATAGTGGATACTAGGGATCAAACCCTAACAAAACTAACTCGATTACATGATAAATCTCATCCAACCCATCACCATCCAGCAAGCCTACGATGGAATTACTCACGCACTGCGGTGAGCATCATAAAATTGGTGATGGAGGATGGTTGATGATGACGACGGCGACGAATCCCCCTCTCCAGAACCCCGAACGGACTCCAGATCAGCCCTTCCGAGAGGTTTTAGGGCTTGGCGGCGGCTCCGTATCGTAAAACGCGATGATTTCTTTTTCTCTTATTTTTTCTCTCTGAAAGCAAATATATAGAGTTGGAGTTGGCGTCGGAGGGCATCCAGGGGGCCCACGAGGTAGGGGGCGTGCCCTAGGGGGGCGCGCCCCCCACCCTCGTGAGAAGGGTGTGGGCCCCCTGGTCTTCATCTTTGGTGCGGATTTTTTATTATTTTTTCTAAGATGTTCCGTGGAGTTTCAGGTCATTCCAAGAATATTTGTTTTCTGCACATAAAACAACACCATGGCAATTCTGCTGAAAACAGCGTCAGTCCGGGTTAGTTCCATTCAAATCATACAAGTTAGAGTCCAAAACAAGGGCAAAAGTGTTTGGAAAAGTAGATACGATGGAGACGTATCAGGGGCTTCGTGCAACGAACAACTCAGACACAGAGCAAACACGGGCATCTCATACACCACACATGCATTCGTTCACGGGCGTCGTCTCGACGTTATACCTTTGAAGCGTGTGGTTTTGCGGCGGTTCGAGTTCGTAGTGGAAGTAGCGGTACTCGCGGATCGTAGTGGAAGTAGAGGTTCACGAGTCGAAGAGGAACTAGTCGTTCATGTTCAAGGAGCGGTAGTGGTACACGGTCGTCATCGGACTTGGCGTCACATCACGTAGCCGTACACATTCTGTAGATGTTCATGTCATTGGTGTCGTGGTACTTGGGGTCTTCGGACTTGCCGGTCCCGTTCTTGCGACGGTAGTCGTTCACGTTCGTTCGGAGAGGCACTTGATGACTCCAACATCTTCGGGGCGACGGTAGTGGTACACACGAGGGTAGTCAAACTTGACGGATCCGAGGGCTTCTTGGCAATGGTAGAGGTACACGCGGTCTTTAGCGTGAGCAGTTGTACACGGTCTGAGGGGAACTTGGCGTGTCATCGTGTAGTCGTACATCGAGGTCCTCGTGCACTTTAACCGAACTCTGGAAGAGGAACTTGGCACCCACGGTCTTCACGTCAACAGTGACAGGCTGCGAAGAGCACGCACAACAGGGCACGACAGAAGTTGTGCACGGCGGCAACGGGTTCATCCAAAGGAGGAAAAGGCCATGGCGCCAAGGGTGAGCGGCGGCGGAGCTTGCAGGTCGGAGCAGGGGCGGCAAAGCGGAGCAGCTTGTACGGCGAGGGACTTGAGGTCACGAGGGTCTGGGTGGCGCGGTCGCCGGTGGTGAGCGGAGGCACTGGCCTACTCCAGCGAGCGGCGGTGAAGGTGGGGCTGCGCAGCAGCCATGGACGGGCGGCCTTGGCGAAGGGCGCAGGGAGGAGAGGAGGCTCCAGCTCAGGGAGGTGCAGCGAGGAGAACCGCGTGGTGACGAGGCGGCAGCCGCAGCGGCGGAACATGGCAGCAGGACAGCGGCGCTCCTCGAGGAAGGGTCTGGCTGTGAGGAACTCTGGTGAAGCAGGGGAACGAGGCGGGTGCGCCGTTGCGGGCGACGAACTTAACGGGAAGGACGACGCGGGGACGGCCTGATCCGGGTGGCGGCTTGCGAGGGAACTTGGCGCTTGCCTCGGCAAGGACGCAGGGCTTGAGCGAAGGGGAGGCGATGAGCGTGGGGATGTCAGGGTGAAAGTGCAACTATCCTTAGGTGGTTTTGGTAATTCATAACAACATATAGCTCTTGAGCTAATACTATTCCAAGATAATTATTTCAGGAAAGCTCAATGATTGGCATGGCATGGATGTGAAAGTGGAACCCTCAAAATGCTAAGGACAATTGATTGGCTCAAGCTCAAAAGCTCAAGACTCTTCATTTTATATTTTAGTGATCCAAGATCACATTGAGTCCATAGGAAAAGCCAATACTATTAAGGAGGGATGAGGTGTTGCTTATTGAGCCTCTTGCTTCATGTGCTTAGTGATATGCTCCAAAACCCTCAACTACTTTCCCATATCCACATATGACCTAAACCCTAAGCCAAACTCGGTCCTACCGATTCTTCCTATCCGGCGCCACCGAGTTTCACTTGTCATAAGCCACTGCCAAACCCTAGCAATTCAGTTCCACCGATAAGGATCTCGGTCTCATCGAGATGGGGTTGCAAACTCTCTGTTTCCCTTTCGTAACTTTTTGGTCCCACCGAAAGAGCGAATCGGTCCCACCGAGATTGCAATGTAAACTCAGTGTTTCCCCTTTGTAACTTTTCGGTCTCACCGAGTTCCACTCGGTCTCACCGAAAGAGCAAATCGGTCCCACCGAGTTTGCCTGACCAACTCTCTGGTTAGCTAATTACCAAATTCGGTCTCGCCGAGTTTGTGTAATCGGTCTCACCGAGATTACGTTATGACCCAAACCCTAACCGAATCGGTCCTACCGAGTTGCATGTCGTCCCACGAAAATTTCTAACGGTCACTAGGTTTACTATTTTGGTCAGACCGAGTTTTCTGATTTGTCACGACCGGTTTTCCAGTATGAGAAAATCTCCTTACCGGTAGACAAATTCTTGATACAATAGCCAGTAGCATAAAATATATTACAGGGTCGAACTACGGTTGCTCAACCAAATTATTACAAGCACGCCAATAATTATACATAATGGCGGACATGACACAGTGGTGTGGAGGCATACTACTGACTCGAGGATAGGGCGGTGGTGGAAAAACACAGCGGGGAGAGAGATACAAGACTCTAAAACTGGCATCTCATCGAGCGTCGAGGTGAGGCTCGATGAATTTATTTGGTAGCGGAAGCGGATATAATACAGTGACCAAATCCAGGGTCGTACGAGACTGACTGGGATTCCTCTAGGCGTCGGACTCGCTATCAAAATCTTCATCCATGAGATCGCCTTCGTCAGCATCTGGCCAAATCAACAAGCCAGGTGAGTACTTTGAAAGTACTCGCAAGACAGTTCGGACGTAAGATATAACAAATGCATGCATGGATGCGTCATGTTTAATTTTAACAGTGGCACATTAATTCGTAAAAACAAGACAGGTAAAAAGGGAGTCGGCGGTAGTCCGCTCGAAAACCCAACAAAATAACTGTAAACCCAATCGGGGTCGGAAGCGACACCTCGATAGGAAGATAAATAAATAAATCACGCCGCAGTCGGGCGTCTAGGCGACACCATATAAAGGGCTTTAAAAGAAATGCCACAGTCGGGCGTCTGAGCGACGCCACATAAAGGGCTTTAAAAGAAATGCCACAGTCGGGCGTCTGAGCGACACCACATAAAGGGCTTTTAAAAGAAATGCCACAGTCGGGCGTCTGAGCGACGCCACATAAAGGGCTTTAAAAAGAAATGCACAGTCGGGCGTCGACGACACATAAAGGGCTTTAAAAGAAAACAGTCGGACGTCTGAGCGACATCACAGAAAGGGCTTTTATTGAAAGTAAAATATAAACAATGCCAGTCCGGACGTCTGAGCGAACATCGCAGAAAGGCTTTTATTCCACATAGTAAATAATACTCATAATAAACATTCAAATTCATGAAAATAAACGGGTTAGTCCATCCACAGGAATAATCATTTAACCGGACTTAGCACTCATGCGATTCACCGGAGTCTCTGTCATCAAAACTGACATTTGTCAGGATAAGATAATATCGAACTTGGACATGGAATAGATGATTCAGGAATATATGACTCTGCAGAGTTTGTACAAAATTTCCCACAGCCAACGGATTTCCGTAGTCACGAAGGACTAGTTCCGTTTACGGTATTTCGGAAGAAACACAGCTAACCAGTACACACCCATCCTACCTCTCGATGCTAGGAATCACCCTAGACATCGTCCAAGAAAAACTTTTGAGACGGGGAGATCACAATCTCGAATAGCATGGGATCAAATTTATATACGCGCGCTCTAAGGGGTGCCCCCCTCTCGGTCCCAACCGGAAACACCCATGCCCCCTGACCGGATGACTGGCTTTAATCCAGGGCCATGGAACCATCATCACGGCCTCTCCTTTTTGGTGTGTACCAGGAAAGCGGTTTACAACTTACTAAGCCATATTCCTTGCGGAAAACATGTGGTAGTACAGGGAAGGAGAATGGAAGGAACTGGATGATACGGAGTTGACATTGAAGTCACATAGTCTGGCATAAGCCTGGCATGCTACAACACTGCCATCTTACCCATCCTCATGCCAACACATGGCCATGCATACTCACATCCATCCACTCATGGATTTTCGAAACTCACTTGCCTCATCGTTGCATGTAACATGACATTCGTCGGTATGTTCATCAACATGCCATAAACTACTTAATGCAAACATGCCAAAACAATCATCATATCAAAAGTTCAAACATGCTTGCCTGGTTCAGAGTAGTCGGAGCCTAGCTCGGTGAAGTTTGCGGTCCCGTCACCTCCTTCGGTATCTACGGTATAAAGAAAATATACGCGCTATCGTGAATACCGTGAGGTGCACAAAATTATTCCAAATATTTTTCAAATAAATATGATAAAAAACTAGACAAAAATTTGAAGAGGACAGAAAAAGAATCACTCAAAAATTCCTTTCTGTTAAAAAGTTATAAGGGTTTTAACCCAAGGACCCATCTGTAATGAAACAGAAAGTTCCCAGGGGCTAGCTTATAAAAACAGAAAACGCTTCGGTAGCGACTACGCCAGCCCAGAGGGAAAGCGCATTTGGCATGAGGCGTTTTCAGAAAACGCTTCGCTTAGAAAGGACAGAGAGGCTGACGGCGGGTCCCGCCCGTCAGGTTTGAATATTCAAAACGGGGCGGCAGATTTCGCCGGTGCCCGAGAGCCGCGGTGGTCGCCGGCGGCGATCCACGGCGAGGCAGGGGGATCGGAGGGTACCTCCGTGTTCAGGGCGCCATTCCGCGTCGGTTGGTGGTGGTGGTGGTCGCCGGCGGTACCACGCGACGGCGAGCCTTGCTCCGGCGGACGGCGGTTCGGGTGGTCGAGGGCCTCGTCGGAGAGAGCTGCGGAGATCAAATTGAGGAGGGGGTTAGACTTCTGGTAGCTAGAGGAGGCTATAGACGAGATTTGGCGCCGGGGACGGCCTCACCGGAGCGAATCGAGCTGGTGGCCGAGGCGGATCGGAGGCGGCCGGAGTCGGGGGAGGAACCTCCTCGAGGTCCCCCTGTTGGCCTGGCGGGGTGCTGGTGAGATGCAGAGGGGGTGTGTGCTCGAGAGTTAGTTCGGGAGCCCTTTTTATAGGCGGTCCGAGGCGGTGGCCGAGAACGGGGTTCTCCGGCGAAGCTTACGGCGGCGCAGGGCATTGGTCGGAAAGGTTTAGGGGTCGAGCGCCGTCGTGGGGGTTCACTGGGTCCATTTAGGTGCTAAACTAGCCAGGATTTGGGTGTTTTGGGCGAGCTCGACGGAACGGGGCGGCGCGGGCCCGTCGGCGGCAGGGAGCACGTTCGTGCTTGCCGGGCCACGGCGACGGTGCCACGGGCGTGCGCTGGCATGGAGGGACACGCGGAGAGCCAGGGGACGTTGGGCGGCGCCGGGTGGCGTGCGAGCGGGCTCGGGCCCTCGCTGGCCGCCACGGGAGGCGCAGCCACCGCAGAAGCTTCCAACGCCGGCGAGGCTCGTCGCCACCGACGCCAGGAATCGGCCAAGCGTGCGTGCGGGGTGCTGGTCAAGGGGAAGAGGCTGCGTGCAACGTGCCAGGGCGCACTGTGGCCGCGTGGACCGAGTCTGACGAAGGAAAAACGACACTGAATTTCTGAATTTAACTAAAGATGAACAGAATAGTGCATGCAAGGTGTTCGACAGAATGATCTAGGCATCTAGGGATTTTTCCTAGAGCTGAAACTTGGTGGGGTGGCCTCTCATTGCACCAGGAGGCTGCCTAAATTTTTGTGGAATTTTTGGAGAAGTGTGGATATGAATTTCATCAAATTTGTCAAATCTGGTCCAAACTTGCAGAGAGTGAAATTTGAAATTTTTGAAAAGAAGAAGAGTGGATCAAGATGGTTCTAAGTTGTGGGTACTAAAGACAATCCAGGGGAGTTGGTTTGAGGTGAAAATTCAAAGGAAAAGAGGTACTTGCTTTGAAAATCACTTAGGCTCAAAATAATTGGCAGAAATGATTTGGGAGATAAAATAATTGAAATAAAATCCAAAACTTGCTTGAACTTGTTGAGATAGAGAAATTAGATTGTTCAAAGGTGGAGGGAGGGATTTTGAGAAGCTTTACTATAGGAGACATGGTAAAACCATGGGTGGTTTTCAAGATAAGAAAATCCTCAAAATTCACAGAGTTCTTTTTGTAAGAAGAATAATTTTCAAAAATACATTTTGAGAAGGAAACCATCAGAGAAAGAGTTTTAAATGATCAAACGCCATATTTTGAAGAAGAAAAAAAAATCCTTGCCAATGAAGTTTTTAAGAGGAAGGTTTTCTGGAAAATTTTAAATGGCCTCTTTTCAAAAACCACAAAGTTTTTGCTGAAAACCAAATAAAATTTTTGGAGTGTCACAACACCTACCCCCTTAGGAAAAATCTCGTCCCCGAGATTTCAGCTGATCCTTAAATAAGTATGGATGTTCTGTCCGAAGAAAATCCTCTCTTTCCCAAGTTGCTTCACTTTCGGTGTGATTGCTCCACTGAACTCTGAAAAACTTGATGGTTTTCTGTCGGGTTCTCCTTTCAGACTCCTCTAATATTTTTACTGGGCGTTCCCGATAAGTGAGGTCTGGCTGCATGTCAATGTTCTCATGGGATACTTGCTTCTCTGGTTTGCTTACGCACTTCCTTAATTGAGAGACGTGGAACACGTCGTGGATGTCAGACAAGTCTTCGGGTAAGTCTAGCTGGTAGGCTATAGTGCCTCTTCGTGCCACTATGCAGAATGGTCCAATGAATCTTGGTGCTAACTTCCCTTTAATCTTAAACCGTTGCAGTCCCCTCATAGGTGATACTCGTAGGTACACAAATTCACCGGGTTCAAAATTGACCCCATGATGTTTCTGATCGTAATAACTCTTCTGTCGGCTTTGAGCGGTCTTGAGTCGGTCCCTGATTAGCTTGACTTTTTCCTCGGCTTCTTTGAGCATGTCTGGGCCGAAGATACGGCTGTCTCCGGTCTCTGACCAATTTAGCGGGGTACGACATCTCCGTCCGTATAGGGCTTCAAAAGGTGCCATTTGCAGGCTGGCCTGGTAGCTGTTGTTGTATGCGAACTCGGCATATGGCAGACTTTCTTCCCAACTAGTTCCATAGGTGAGGACACATGCTCTCAGCATGTCTTCTAAAATTTGGTTTACGCGTTCAGTCTGTCCATCAGTCTGGGGATGGTAGGCTGTACTGAAGGCCAATTGAGTTCCCAGAGCCTGTTGTAAATGATCCCAGAATCTCGAGACAAATTGAGTGCCTCTGTCGGATATTATAGTCTTCGGGACTCCATGCAGACAAAATATACGGGATAGATACATCCTGGCAAGTTTCTGAGTGTTGTAGGTTGTCTTTACTGGAATGAAATGTGCCACCTTGGTTAATCTATCGGTGATGACCCATATGGCATCATTCTCGTGTCGTGACCGAGGTAGTCCGACAATAAAATCCATCCCTATTTCATCCCATTTCCACTCAGGTATTTTGTTTGGTTGTAGTAGTCTGGCTGGTTTTTGATGCTCAACTTTTATGCGTTGACAAGAATCGCAACATGCAACGAATGTGGCTATGTCCCTCTTCATACCGTGCCACCAAAATCTTTCCTGAATATCCTTATACATTTTGGCTCCTCCAGGGTGGATTGAATATGGGGTGGTGTGTGCTTCAGCTAGAATTTGCTGTTTGAGGTCCTCTATGTTTGGCACGCAGAGTCTGTCTCCGTATCGTAATATTCCATCATTGCCTATGACAAACTCCGAGGCCTTGCCCATACTCACCTTTCTTTTAATTCCTTCAATGCTGGGGTGACCAGGCTGAGCTTCTTTAATTCTCTCCACAAGGTCGGGCTTTATTTCCAAGTTTGATATGGTGCCTTCCGCGATCATTAACAAGTTGAGTTTGGCAAATTCTTGTTGGAATTCAAGTCTCAAGCTTTGCAGACTATTTTCGTCGGAGCTGGGGTTCCGACTAAGAGCATCAGCCACTACATTTGCTTTCCCTGGATGATAGTGGATACCAACATCATAATCCTTTACCAATTCCAACCAGCGTCGTTGCCGTAAGTTTAGTTCTGGCTGTGTGAAAATATATTTGAGACTTTTATGGTCCGTGTATATTTCACATCGATTCCCAAGTAATAAATGCCTCCATTCCTTAAGTGCATGAATGACTTCTGCCATTTCTAAGTCATGAATGGGATAATTTTCCTCATGCTTGCGGAGTTGTCGTGAAGCGTATGCGACAACCTTGCCTTCTTGCATCAACACGCATCCGAGACCTTTACGGGATGCGTCACAATACACCTCAAAGTTCTTGTGTATGTCTGGCACAATTAATACCGGTGCTATGGTTAATTTCCATTTTAACTCTTGGAAACTTTTTTCGCAGGCTTCTGTCCATTCAAACTTCTTGTCCTTCTTGAGTAACTGCGTCATTGGCTTGGCTAGGGTGGAGAATCCTTCAATAAATCTGCGGTAATATCCTGCCATTCCCAAGAAACTTCGTATGTCCGTTACGCTGGCTGGTGACTTCTAGCCAAGTATGGCCCTGACTTTCTCCGGGTCCGCTGCGATACCGTCTTGGGTCAGCACGTGGCCTAGAAAGCCTACTTGTCTTAGCCAAAATTCGCACTTGCTGAACTTGGCATACAATTGATGTTTCCTGAGTTCTCCTAGCACAATCCTGAGATGTTCCGCATGCTCTTCTGGTGTCTTGGAGTATATCAGAATATCGTCGATAAATACCACAACGAACTTGTCCATAAACTTCATAAATACTTTGTTCATGAGGTGAACAAAATATGCGGGGGCGTTTGTTAATCCAAAAGGCATAACTGTGAACTCATATAGTCCATATCTGGAGGTGAAGGCTGTTTTGGGGATATCTTCTGTTTGCACTTTTAATTGATGGTATCCTGACCTTAAGTCAATCTTTGAGAATACCTTGGCCTGAGCGAGCTGATCAAATAAATCATTTATTCGTGGCATCGGGTATTTGTTCTTGACTGTGACCATGTTAAGTGCTCGGTAGTCTATGCACAATCTTAGTGTTCCATCCTTCTTTTTGGCAAATAGAATTGGTGATCCCCAGGGTGAGGAGCTGGCTCGAATGTATCCCTTGTCCAGTAATTCCTTTATTTGTTTCTTCAACTCAATCCACTCGGATGGTGCCATTCTGTATGGTTTCTTGTATATGGGGGTGGTTCCTGGTGCTAGCTCAATGCTGAATTCTATTTCTCGGTCTGGTGGCATGCCTGGTAGTTCTTCGGGAAATACATCTGGAAATTCACATACCACTGGAACCTTGCTTAACTCAGAAACGTCCACCTTATTCAATCTCGGCTGCCGGGGTATTTTTCTTTCCTTGGCTGATACTTTTATTGTCTTCCCGTGGTGGTGTGTGAGAATTACGGTCTGGTTGAAACAGTCAATAAAACCTTTGTTGGTGGTTAACCAGTCCATCCCTAGGATGACATCCAGTCCTTTATTTTCCAACACAATAAGATTGGCGTAAAATTTCAATCCTTCGAACTCAATAACCACATTCTGACAGTAACTCTGAGTAACTTGCTGAATCCCAGGGGACTTGATGATCATGGATTTTTCTAAGGGAAACATCGAAAAATTATTTTGCAAAGCAAAACTTTTCGAAATGAATGAGTGAGAAGCTCCAGAATCAAACAAAACCGTTGCAGGTATTGTGTTGACAGGAAACGTACTGAGTACGATATCTGGAGCATTTTGTGCTTCTTCTTTGGTCACGTGGTTTAGATGACCCTTCCTGTGGTTGTTGTTGGGGTTGAAATTGTTGCGCTTGGGCGCTGAATTATTTCCACCATTGTTTGGCCTCGGGGTCGAGTTCCTTGGCTTGGGGCACTGCTTGGCATAGTGCCCTTCTTCTCCACAAGCGTAGCAAGTAACGCCTGGGCGATATGTGAACTCCTTGTCCCTTGCATGAAAATTCTTGGTTGGGCGTGAGACGTTTGTCGTAGGCTTGTATGTCCCACTTTTCTGAAAATCTGTCCTGCTTCGGTGGTTGCGCGCAAGAGCAGTTTGGTCTCTTTTTCGCTTGCGTAAATCCTCCAAGCTACGTCTCTCATTTTCTAGAGTAATGGCTTTGTCCACTAGTGTCTTAAAATCTAGAAAAGTGTGCACGACCAGTTGGCATTTAAGCGCGGGCGCCAGACCGTCAAGGAATTTCTCCATCTTCTTGCTCTCAGTCATACGTTCTTCATTGGCGTAGCGAGACAATAGAGTAAATTGACCGTTGTATTCTGACACTGTCATGTTCCTTTGTTTGAGGTCATCGAACTCTCTCTTCTTGATTTTCATAATACTCTTGGGAATGTGTGCACCACGGAAACCTTCCTTGAAATCATCCCAGGTTATATCATTTTCGTTGGAGTGCATGTGCAGAAAATTCTCCCACCATGATGCAGCTGCTCCTGTGAGATAGTGCGGAGCATATAGTACTTTCTCGAGATCTGAACATTTTGCAATAATTAATTTTCTCTCCATATCTCGAAGCCAATCCTCGGCTTCAAGAGGCTTGTCAGTATGAGAAAACGTTTGGGGACGTGTCTTCTGTAGCTCAGATAACTTGGAATGCTGCTGATACTGTCCATGGTGATTTCCCATGTTGAGGACTTGGTTCATCATTTCCTAATGTTGTTGCTGACTTTGCTCATAAAGGCGGCACATTTGTGAAAGTGCTGATTCACTGTCCTGTTGGTTTGACTATCCCTGTGCGAACTTGTTGCTGGGTTGTGTATCATAATTTTCCTCTGGTGGAGTTGGCATGGAGCGAATCCAAGGACGAGACATTTTTCACTCTGGGGATATATTTTGTAAAACCCATAAGAAAAGCGAAAAGAGTCGCAAAAACAATTCCAGAAATGCATAAAGTTGGCAATTAAAATCAAATAACCAAGCTTACTTGAGGAAAACATATCGGTTTTCGCACGGAGAAGGACTGCTCATTACATATCTTACACGCGGGCGGTAATTATACAATACATCACTCAGGATAAGCGTACATAATCCTGACATGTTATTTAGGCTAGTGCACTCCTCCAGATCCTACATGATGCGCAAACAGGCTACTTCTCACAACCTATGTACATATAAACATATCATACAAAGCGGTACATTGCATGGCGGCTAAGCGTACTCAGGCGGAGATGTTGACGACCTCCTTTGACCTGCCGAGGGTGAGGCGTAGCGAGGCTGGGGACTCGACTTCCTCCTCACTGATAGGCTCCATACGAGTAGAGTTGCGCTGGGTGGACGGAGCGGGCGCCAGGGGCGGAACAACACGAATAGGAGTGGGCGCGAAGGGTGGTGCAGAGCGCGCTGGAATGGGCGCAATGACTTGGTTGAATTCTTCGGTAGAAGGCAGGCAACGAGTAGGTGCATGAGATGCTGAGGACGAGACAAAAGTCAGTGGCGGTGCGGTGGGTAGGAGCTCCCTCCTGTTGGCAGCACAGCCATGGACTGAGTCCATGCGGGCAGCCACGAAGTCGTCCACCAGGTTGTCGAAGGCTGCCTCCAGGGCCCGGAGATACTCAATAAGCATCTCAAAAGCCTCGTCTCGTTCTCCTCTGGGACAGGAGAATGCGTAGTGACAGGTGTAAGGCACATGGCATGGAAGATAACGGTAACGACGAGTCTTCATCACAGGGAGGACATCCCTGAGACGAGCTATCGCCTCGCGGGCTGCCATCTGCATAGCATGCCTCTCCGTAGGCATGGCTCTTCCCAAGAACCGGAAGCGGCGTAACTCACCACGCCCTCCCTTGAACTGCACCGCGGCCTGGTGCATGGTCAGACTGTCGTTGACTCGGTGTTGGCAGAGTGTGAAGACTGGGCGCACAGATGGCCCCATCGCGACCTGAACGATGAAGGAAAGGAGCTTGACGAACCCATCGGACACGTTGGCGAAGGTCTGAGACTCGCAGCTGTTGTCGGCCATCTACAAAAGTAGGCAAAAATTCTGCATGGTCAGATCATAAATTTATGCTGACTGACAGAAAATGACTACAATCAAGAAAATATGAAAAGGCTCAATCATGCTAATAACCAATTAGCGATCGCACCTAGTGGCTTCCTACAGTCAGCCTGGCTCTGGTACCAAGCTTGTCACAACCGGTTTTCCAATAAAAATATTTATTGAGAAACCAATCTTTTGAGTCCAGTATGATTGTCACGACCGGTTTTCCAATAAAAATATTTATTGAGAAACCAATCTTTTGAGTCCAGTATGAGAAAAATCCTCCTTACCGGTAGACAAATTCTTGATACAATAAGCCAGTAGCATAAAATATATTACAGGGTCGAACTACGGTTGCTCAACCAAATTATTACAAGCACGCCAATAATTATACATAATGGCGGACATGACACAGTGGTGTGGAGGCATACTACTGACTCGAGGATAGGGCGGTGGTGGAAAAACACAGCGGGGAGAGAGATACAAGACTCTAAAACTGGCATCTCATCGAGCGTCGAGGTGAGGCTCGATGAATTTATTTGGTAGCGGAAGCGATATAATACAGTGACCAAATCCAGGGTCGCACGAGACTGACTAGGATTCCTCTAGGCGTCGGACTCGCTATCAAAATCTTCATCCATGAGATCGCCTTCGTCAGCATCTGGCCAAATCAACAAGCCAGGTGACTACTTTGAAAGTACTTGCAAGACAGTTCGGACGTAAGATATAACAAATGCATGCATGGATGTGTCATGTTTAATTTTTAATAGTGGCACATTAATTCGTAAAAACAAGACAGGTAAAAAGGGAGTCAGCGGTAGTCCGCTCGAAACCCAACAAAATAACTGTAAACCCAATCGGGGTTGGAAGTGACACCTCGATAGGAAGATAAATAAATAAATCACGCCGCAGTCGGGCGTCTAGGAGACACCACATTAAAAGAAATGCCACAGTCGGGCGTCTGAGCGACTCCACATAAAGTGAAAGAATGCCACAGTCGGGCGTTCTGAGCGACGCCACATTAAAGGGCTTTAAAAGAAATGCTACAGTCCGGATGTCGGAGCGACATTCACAGAAAGGGCTTTATTGAAAGTAAAATATAACAATGCCACCGTCGGACGTCTGAGCGACATCGCAGAAAGGCGCTTTTATCACAAGTAAATAATACTCCATAATAACATTCAATTCAGGAAAATAAACGGGTTAGTCCATCACAGGAATAATCATTTAACTGGGACTTAGCACTCATGCGATTTCAACCGAGTCTCTGTCATCAAACTGACGTTTGGTCAGGATAAGAAAATATCGAACTTGGACATTGGAATAGGATGATTTCGGAGGAATATATGACTCTGCAGGAGTTTGTACAAAATTTTCCACAGGCCACGGATTTTCCGTAGTCAACGAAGGACTAGTTCCGTTTACGGTATCGGAAGAAACACAGCTAACCAGTACACACCATCCTACCTCCTCAATGCTAGGAATTCACCTAGACAGTCCAAGAAAAACTTTTGAGACGGGGAGATCACAATCTCGAATAGCATGGGATCAAATTTATATACGCGCGCTCTAAGGGGTGCCCCCCTCTCAGGTCCCAACCGGAAACACCCATGCCCCCTGACCGGATGACTGGCTTTAATCCAGGGCCATGGAACCATCATCACGGCCTCTCCTTTGGTGTGTACCAAGAAAGCGGTTTGCAACTTACTAAGCCATATTCCTTGCGGAAAACATGTGGTAGTACAGGGAAGGAGATGGAAGGAACTGGAGATGATACGGGTTGACACTGAAGTCATAGTCTGGCATAAGCTGGCATGCTACAACACTGCCATCTTACCCATCCTCATGCCAACACATGGCCATGCATACTCACATCCATCCACTTCATGGATTTTCGAAACTCACTTGCCTCATCGTTGCATGTAACATGACATTCGTCGGTATGTTCATCAACATGCCATGAAACTACTTAATGCAAACATGCCAAAACAATCATCATATCAAAAGTTCAAACATGCTTGCCTGGTTCACATGCCATAAACCACTTAATGCAAACATGCCAAAACAATCATCATATCAAAAGTTCAAACATGCTTGCCTGGTTCAGAGTAGTCGGAGCCTAGCTCGGTGAAGTTTGCGGTCCCGTCACCTCCTTCGGTATCTACGGTATAAAGAAAATATACGCGCTATCGTGAATACCGTGAGGTGCACAAAATTTATTCCAAATATTTCTCAAATAAATATGATAAAAAACTAGACAAAAATTTGAAGAGGACAGAAAAAGAATCACTCAAAAATTCCTTTCTGTTAAAAAGTTATAAGGGTTTTAACCCAAGGACCCATCTGTAATGAAACAGAAAGTTCCCAGGGGCTAGCTTATAAAAACAGAAAACGCTTCGGTAGCGACTACGCCAGCCCAGAGGGAAAGCGCATTTGGCAGAAGGCGTTTTCAAAAAACGCTTCGCTTAGAAAGGACAGAGAGGCTGACGGCGGGTCCCGCCCGTCAGATTTGAATATTCAAACGAGGCGGCAGATTTCACCGGTGCACGAGAGCCGTGGTGGTCGCCGGCGGCGATCCACAGCGAGGCAGGGGGATCGGAGGGTACCTCCGTGTTCAGGGCGCCATTCCGCGTCGGTTGGTGGTGGTGGTGGTCGTCGGCGGGTACCACGTCGACGGCGAGCCTTGCTCCGGCGGACGGCGGTTCGGGTGGTCGAGGGCCTCGTCGGAGGGAGCTGCGAAGGCCAAATTGAGGAGGGGGTTAGACCTCTGGTAGCTAGAGGAGGCTATAGACGAGATTTGGGCGCCGGGGACGGCCTCACCGGAGCGAATCGAGCTGGTGGCCGAGGCGGATCGGGGCGGCCGGAGTCGGGGGAGGAGACCTCCTCGAGGTCCCCCTGTTGGCCTGGCGGGGTGCTGGTGAGATGCAGAGGGGGTGTGTGCTCGAGAGCGAGTTCGGGAGCCCCTTTTTATAGGCGGTCCGAGGCGGTGGCCGAGAACGGGGTTCTCCGGCGAAGCTTACGGCGGCGCAGGGCATTGGTCGGGGAGGTTTAGGGGTCGAGCGCCGTCGTGGGGGTTCACTGGGTCCGTTTAGGTGCTAAACTAGCCAGGGTTTGGGTGTTTTGGGCGAGCTCGACGGAACGGGGTGGCGCGGGCCCGTCGGCGGCAGGGAGCACGTTCCGTGCTTGCCGGGCCACGGCGACGGTGCCACGGGCGTGTGCTGGCTTGGTGGGGACACGCGGAGAGCCAGGGGACGATGGGCGGCGCCGGGTGGCGTGGCGAGCGGGCTCGGGCCCTCGCTGGCCGCCACGGGAGGCGCAGCCACCGCAGAAGCTTCCAACGCCGGCGAGGCTCGTCGCCACCGACGCCAGGAATCGGCCAAGCGAGCGTGCGGGGTGCTGGCCAAGGGGAAGAGGCTGCGTGCAACGTGCCAGGGCGCACTGTGGCCGCGTGACCGAGTCTGACGAAGGAAAAACGACACTGAATTTCTGAATTTAACTAAAGATGAACAGAATAGTGCATGCAAGGTGTTCGACAGAATGATCTAGGCATCTAGGGATTTTTCCTAGAGCTGAAACTTGGTGGGGTGGCCTCTCATTGCACCAGGAGGCTGCCTAAATTTTTGTGGAATTTTTGGAGAAGTGTGGATATGAATTTCATCAAATTTGTCAAATCTGGTCCAAACTTGCAGAGAGTGAAATTTGAAATTTTTGAAAAGAAGAAGAGTGGATCAAGATGGTTCTAAGTTGTGGGTACTAAAGACAATCCAGGGGAGTTGGTTTGAGGTGAAAATTCAAAGGAAAAGAGGTACTTGCTTTGAAAATCACTTAGGCTCAAAATAATTGGCAGAAATGATTTGGGAGATAAAATAATTGAAATAAAATCCAAAACTTGTTTGAACTTGTTGAGATAGAGAAATTAGATTGTTCAAAGGTGGAGGGAGGGATTTTGAGAAGCTTTACTATAGGAGACATGGTAAAACCATGGGTGGTTTTCAAGTTAAGAAAATCCTCAAAATTCACAGAGTTCTTTTTGTAAGAAGAATAATTTTCAAAAATACATTTTGAGAAGGAAACCATCAGAGAAAGAGTTTTAAATGATCAAACACCATATTTTGAAGAAGAAGAAAAAAATCCTTGCCAATGAAGTTTTTAAGAGGAAGGTTTTCTGGAAAATTTTAAATGGCCTCTTTTCAAAAACCACAAAGTTTTTGCTGAAAACCAAATAAAATTTTTGGAGTGTCACACTGATTCGGTCCCACCGAGATTGGTAAATTGTGTGTAAAGGTTGGATTTTGTGTGGAGGCTATATATACCCCTCCACCTCTTTCTCATTCAGCGAGAGAGCCATCAGAACACACACATCATTCCAACTCATATGTTCTGAGAGAGAACCACCTACTCATGTGTTGAGACCGAGACATTCCATTCTTACCATATGAATCTTGATCTCTAGCCTTCCCAAGTTTCTTTCCACTCAAATCTTCTTTCCACCAAATCCAAATCCTATAAGAGAGAGTTGAGTGTTGGGGAGACTATCATTTGAAGCACAAGAGCAAGGAGTTCATTACCTACACACCATTTGTTACTCAGATGATGGCAGCAGGAGCACACCCAGCAACCTGCCTAAAGCTGCCACGAGACAAAGGAAGAAGAAAACCTCAGATTCTGAAGATGAGGACTATGTGGCAGAGGAAGAGGCCACTTCCAAGAGAGTTGAGCCAGCTCAAGGCTCAAAGCCAGGCCTGAAAATCAAAAGGCCAGCAGGCAGGCAGCCCATGTCAAAGGCTAGAGCCTCAACTGAGAAGCCTGCTCCTGTTGAGCCCGTTGCAGCTGAGGGCAAGAAGAGGAAAGAAAGAGTGAAGAAGACTGTGGCTAGAGTGCTTGGAAAGGCCTCCATCATGGTAGAAGAGGAGGAGGAAGAAGAGGCAGCTGCACCAGCGCCCAAGGCAGCCAAACTTATGGGAGATGCCATAAGGTCAGGGGGAGCTGCATCCAAGCCCAAGGAAGCACCTAAGGCTGCATCTAAGCCTAAGAGTGCACCAAAGAGAAACACAAGAAGCATCCCAGCCACTGAGAAGAACAAGGCCCCAGTGCCTGAGACTGTTGCAGAGGAAGAGGAAGAGAGTGTCCTTCGAAAGCTCAAGCCCAAGATCCCAGACCACAACGATGCTCATCCTGTGGCTGAGGAT
This sequence comes from Triticum urartu, assembly GCF_003073215.2. Lineage (NCBI taxonomy): Eukaryota > Viridiplantae > Streptophyta > Magnoliopsida > Poales > Poaceae > Triticum > Triticum urartu. The sequence continues at coordinate 436,586,638 of NC_053022.1, read as the reverse complement.
ATGAAGCTCAGGAGAGACTCGGGGCTCAGGAAGTGGAGAGAAGCAGATCCATATGCTTCTAGGAGAAGGACTGTAGTGGACTACAGGTTTCATACCAAGGAGCAGCAGGATTTCTATGAGACAGTGCTACTTGACAAGAAGCCAATTGTATGTGACATGAGATGGGTCGACTGGACCTATATCAAGGACAATGAAGAGTACTACCCAGGAGTTCAGGACAGCTTCAAGGCGTGTGGAGTAGAGGACTTTGTTGGGCAGAAGCTCACAAAGTGGAACGAGGAACTCATCATGCAGTTCTACTCCACAGCTCACTTTTATCCAGATGGGAGGATTACATGGATGTCTGAGGGTACGAGGTACCACTCTACTGTTGAGGAATGGGCGAAGCTGATCAATGCCCCAGAGGAGCAAGCAGATGACTTGGACATTTATGCCAAGAAAAAGATGGACCACAACTCCATGTCCAACATGTACAAGGAGATTCCGAATGAAGCACTTGACACGTTCAAGTTTGGCTCAGTGCATTATCTGCTATCAGGATTGCCTACGATCAACTGGATCCTTAGGCACACCCTTCTGCCCAAGTCTGGAGATCACAAGATGATCAGAGGTCACGCGATCAATTTGCTTCATGTTTTTGACGTGCCTCAAAAATTCAAAGTCATGAGCCTTATAGTGGAAACAATCAAAAGGACTGCGGCAGATCAGAAGAGGAGCTGTGGATATGCCCCTCAGATTCAGGAGCTCATCAACTCCAAGATGGGCACGGGCATATATTTGCTGGATAAGGAACACCTGCCCATCCATCCAGATTTTGAGAACAATGAAGTTGTTATGACTGAGAATGAACCATCATCTGTCCATGCACAAGCTCAGAAGGAGAAGGCGAAGAAGGAGAAAGCTGCCAGGATGCCTACTCAAGCGGAGGCATCTGATTACTTCCTGAAAACCAAACAAGAGCTGCTCAGTTACTTGATTGCGTCCACCCTGCGGATTGAGCAGAGTATAGCCACCCTGAATCAGAACCAGGCGAGCTTAGAGAGGATCATGGAACAGAGATTCTATGACTTGGACATCAAGGTGACAGAGATACAGACCGCCGTGGAGCAGCTCCAGGAGGACATGAATGAGAGGAGAGGCAGGACCACGACTCATGCTTTTACGAGGGTGCCATGAGGTCCGAGGTCGTCTGCACTGCCAGTTGCTGACACCAGAGCTACAACGTCTGCACCAGCCACAGCCTCGGTTCCACCAGCTCCAGCATCCACTTCAACCTCCACTCCGACCACGTCCACCGAAGGCTTCGTCCTTGGAGTGCTCCGGACTCCACCACCACCTGAAGATCAAGCCTGAGCGTCGATCTAGTGCTATGCATTTTCTAGGAACTTTTTGGTAACTTGTTGCCAAAGGGGGAGAAGATGTATAGATCATAGGCTTCGAGAGAGAGAGTGTTGCTTTTCTCTCTTGCTTTATTTGGTGGTTTTTCGAACTTTGTTTGCTTGTGTGTGAGATACTACGTCCTTATGCCTGTGAGACATCGATGATCATGTGTTTGATCATAAGCTACACTTAATGTTTGCTTAATGCTTGCTTAAATATTATTATTCTATCTATCATTTGTGATCATTCACTATTCTTGGTGATGAGTGCATGTATTTCAATCTTATCATTTTTGAGCGCTCCACCAAGATGTATGTGACATGGAAGAGTAACCCATAATTCTAATTCTTTATGCATTTGCAGTCCAAAGCAAATTTTAAATATGCACAAATTTAGGGGGAGCTCTTACTTATCACATACTTCTCAAAGCGACGATATATTTCATGCTTATTATCTTTTGTCGAAGCTTTGATCTATATGTTGTCATCAATTACCAAAAAGAGGGAGATTGAAAGTGCAACTATCCCTAGGTGGTTTTGGTAATTCATAACAACATATAGCTCATTGAGCTAATACTATTCCAAGATAATTATTTCAGGAAAGCTCAATGATTGGCATGGCATGGATGTGAAAGTGGAACCCTCAAAATGCTAAGGACAATGGATTGGCTCAAGCTCAAAAGCTCAAGACTCTTCATTTTATATTTTAGTGATCCAAGATCACATTGAGTCCATAGGAAAAGCCAATACTATTAAGGAGGGATGAGGTGTTGCTTAATGAGCCTCTTGCTTCATGTGCTTAGTGATATGCTCCAAAACCCTCAACTACTTTCCCATATCCACATATGACCTAAACCCTAAGCCAAACTCGGTCCTACCGATTCTTCCTATCCGGCACCACCGAGTTTCACTTGTCATAAGCCACTGCCAAACCCTAGCAATTCAGTTCCACCGATAAGGATCTCGGTCTCACCGAGATGGGGTTGCAAACTCTCTGTTTCCCTTTCATAACTTTTCGGTCCCACCGAAAGAGCGAATCGGTCCCACCGAGATTGCAATGTAAACTCAGTGTTTCCCCTTTGTAACTTTTCGGTCTCACCGAGTTCCACTCGGTCTCACCGAAAGAGCAAATCGGTCCCACCGAGTTTGCCTGACCAACTCTCTGGTTAGCTAATTACCAAATTCGGTCTCGCCGAGTTTGTGTAATCGGTCTCACCGAGATTACGTTATGCCCAAACCCTAACCGAATCGGTCCTACCGAGTTGCATGTCAGTCCCACCGAAATTTCTAACGGTCACTAGGTTTACTATTTCGGTCAGACCGAGTTTTCTGATTCGGTCCCACCGAGATCGGTAAATTGTGTGTAACGGTTGGATTTTGTGTGGAGGCTATATATACCCCTCCACCTCTTTCTCATTCAGTGAGAGAGCCATCAAAACACACACATCATTCCAACTCATATGTTCTGAGAGAGAACCACCTACTCATGTGTTGAGACCAAGACATTCCATTCTTACCATATGAATCTTGATCTCTAGCCTTCCCAAGTTGCTTTCCACTCAAATCTTCTTTCCACCAAATCCAAATCCTATGAGAGAGAGTTGAGTGTTGGGGAGACTATCATTTGAAGCACAAGAGCAAGGAGTTCATTACCTACACACCATTTGTTACTTCTTGGAGAGTGGTGTCTCCTAGATTGGCTAGGTGTCACTTGGGAGCCCCCGACAAGATTGTGGAGTTGAACCAAGGAGTTTGTAAGGGCAAGGAGATCGCCTACTTCGTGAAGATCTACCGCTAGTGAGGCAAGTCCTTCGTGGGCGATGGCCATGGTGGGATAGACAAGGTTGCTTCTTTGTGGACCCTTTGTGGGTGGTTGCTTCTTCGTGGACCCTTCATGGGTGGAGCCCTTCGTGGACTCGTGCAACCGTTGCCCTTGGGTGGAGCCCTGTGTGGACTCGCGCAACCGTTACCCTTCGTGGGTTGAAGTCTCCATCAACGTGGATGTAGGATAGCACCACCTATCCGAACCACGGGAAAAACATCCGTGTCTCCAATAGCGTTTGAATTCTCCAAACCCTTCCCTTTACATTCTTGCAAGTTGCATGCTTTACTTTCCGCTGCCCATATACTCTTTGCATGCTTGCTTGAATCATGTGATGATTGCTTGACTTATCCTAAATTAGCTAAAATCTGCCAAGAACTAAAATTGGGAAAAGGTTAAGTTTTTATTTGGTCAAGTAGTCTAATCACCCCCCCTCTAGACATACTTTCGATCCTACACAGGGGCGCGGGGCTCCGCGGGTTCTAGGCGGAGGAAGGAGAAGAGGTGCGCCGGGAGGGGAGGCTTGGTTGTCGCTGGCGGCGCTGGGGAAACGAGCGCGGGGGCTCCTCTTCTGAGTCGAGGTGGAAGAGAAGAGGAGTGGGGATCGAGAGGAGGCGGCGCTGGGGATCGAGAGGGAGTGGGGTTCGGTCGGGTTAGGGTTTAGACGGGATTAGGTGGGCCTTAGAGGACATGGGCCTTGGCAGGGATGGCCTAGGGAGGCCGGCCTGGGCTGGGTTCTCTTCTCCCTCTCTTATTTCCTTTAACAAAAACGCATTAGAGAGAAGAAAAGGAACAGGGGTTTAGGGAAAGAATTTGTGCGTGGGGGCTATTTTCCCGGACTCACAAAAAATGTGTATGATCCCAGAAAAAATGAATTGGCAAGATTGCAAGAATTGAATTCATATTCATTTGAATTTAATTCAAATGGATTTGAATAGGAATGGGGTGTTTGAGAAGTCCAAAATGTTGGGAATTTTGGTGGAGATTGGAAAAGTGATGAAAGAATTTATGGACAACGTTTGAGGTCAAGATGTGAGATAACAAAGGTCTGGGGAATTACTTGCAAGTGTGTTTTGGTGATTCCAAATTAATGGAATATTTATAATAGCTCCCTAAATATTAGGAGGATATGTTATAAAAAGAAGTCACTCTTCCTTCGATTTAAATGGATCAAAGATCCACACAAATTATTTAGTTGAGATGCAAAAGATTTATGACATGATGGCATGATGCAATGCGAATGATGCAGCACGCAAGCGAAAGACATGGCAAAGACAGCAAAAAACTCGAAGACAGCTGGCGCAACGGTCTCGGGGCGTCACACAAACGCTTCAAGTTGATATCAATTTTCACAAGGTTTTCATACTTAGAAGAGCGAGATGATGGTCCTCATTTTGAAGCGATCTTTTGTAGAATTATATTGTTTGCATACTATTATGATGTAGTTCTCTGGACCATTACAAATAAATAATTTGTGGCATGTGTTTTTTAAACTTCCTTTTCAATACATTATATTCACCTCCCTTGTCGCATATTCACCACAAGGGCCCCATTTTTATTTTGGTAGCATGTGTTTTTTCACCTTCATTGTGGTTTTAGTTCAAAGACCATCAATCTATGCTATGTACTAAATTGCTTTCGAAATACAATATATTCGGAATTTTTATTTGTCCACAAAGGCCTCATTTTTTTCTTCTCACTCCAGGGCCCCGAATATGTATGGACCGGCCCTGGGCGCTGGGGACTACGCGGTTCAAGAACGCCGCCGTGGGCCGTGGCATCGACCGGGCGGACACGCCAACCGCAGGATCTTGCCGCATTGACGGGATGCGAGACGCGCCGTGTTGACCTTATCTCGTCGACGGCCCTGGCACTCGCCTTCGTCAGCGGCGCTCGTCTATGTTGGCGTCGAGCTAGCTCAGGGATGCCGATGGCGCGCTAGACGCCCGTGGAGTGGTAGGTGCGGCGCAGGCCCAAGGCGGCGGCCACCTCGTCGACGAGGACGTGCCAAGGCATGCATGTCCTCGATGCGGCACGCGACGTACACAACACGGTGAGCGCTGCACGTCCGCATGAAGGAAGCCACACTCGCAGTGCTCCCGGAAACGCCTCGTACGAGTTTGATCCTCTGCCACCTAGGTAAGCATTTTCTGAGCCAAACGAACTTTCAAGTGAAAACGGTCGGGATTGACTCGGATCACAAAGGATAGGCTGCCGGTTCCCGGGATTTTAAAGCCAGGGTTCAATTTAGACTTGGATTACAAATTTAAGGGAGGTTTAGTTTAGACTTTTCTCTCTATATTTTGTTTGCTTGCTTATTGGTCTGCGATATTTACCATCTACTCCCTCCGTATACAAAACGTAACTTGCCAAAACATCTTATATTATGAAATGAAGGAGTAGCTTGTAATGAATGTGTAAAATATTTACCATGGACATTGTGATACACTCAGACTCTAGTGTATGAGAACAATCTTATAATTACTACTCCCTCTGTTCCTAAATATAAGTCTTTGTAGAGATTTCATTAGATGGACTACATACGGAACAAAATAAATGAATCTACACTTAAAATATATCTATATACATTTGTATGTGGTTCATAGTAAAATCTCTACAAAGACTTATATTTAGAAACGAAGGAAGTAGATGACTCAAAAGTGTGTGATGGCTCAGAACATATATATCCTGGGGGCTTTATATAACTCGTCCTTGATCCAGCTCCAAACGAAAGCATGCATGCAGCCACAAAATCTGACACACTGTCATATGGAATTATGAGGTACTGCTAATTAACACACGAACTTACTACCTCTGTCATGATTTATTGATTCTCATTATATTCTGTGCTAAATTTTGACCATAAATTTAACTAAGAAAATGTTTATGCATGTCATGAAAAATTATATCATTGAAAACTATGTTCAAATACGAATTCAACAATATAATTTTTGTTGATATGCATTAACATTTTGTTAATTAAGCCAGATCTGTCCGGAGGGCACCCTCGCGTCGCCCCCGCTCGGGGGACTCGGGCGGGATCGCAACCCTAGCCGCCGGGGGCTCCTCATCCTTCCATCCCTCCCTCTGCCGCCGTTGAAGGATGTCGCCGACCTATAGGGTGACGGCGGTGGCGGGGGCCTTCCCTTTCTCCTGCGCCATGGGAGCGGTGCGGAGCCCCGCGGCGTCTGGTGGCACGGCCGATCTGGCCTTGGAGGCGTGGCGGGCTTGCCTTGACCGGCGGCGGCGCGGCGGCCACCTCGGCCTAGGGCGGCGATGGTGGAGGGTGCGGCGGCCAGCCCTGCTTCAGGCAGCGGCCTTGGCTGCGTTCGGCGGCGGCGGTCGGGTCTACGGCGGCGAACCATCTGACCTCGGATCGGCAGTGGCGGCATGGAGGGCCTGGTGGTTGGGTCGGCGCCATGCGTGGTTTGCCCAGATCTGGCCGGTGCGGCATGCTCGATGTGCGGCGCCTCAAATCGGCGGCGCCCCGTGCACACGATGCTTGATGGAGGTTCTTCGAGCGGATCCGAGTGAAAACCTAGTTCTCGGCTTGATGCCAAGACCGGCGTTGGTGGCACTCTTTTGTGTCACTATCTTCTTGAAGGCATCGCGGTGGAGAAGCTCCAGACCTCTATCCGCTACCTCCGGGGAAAACCCTAGATCAATAGATCGGATGACATCGGCGCGTTGGTGTCGTTTCCTCCTTGGGGGCGTCATTCTTGGAGGCGTACACGGGATCGAGGAACTAGTGGGCGGCTTTTTTGGTGGAGCGGTGCTTCATCCTACACATTGATGATGGCCGATCTCGGCGGCGTGGCGCAGTGGGGACTCGACGCCCAATGCACGATGATGGACTCGCGTAGGAGGAGGTAGTTGTCTGGCGTCATGGTGGTGTCGATGGCAGAGTGGCATGACAAGGTAGAAGTCTCAATATCTACTCTGAAGACGGATCTGTGGAAGATGGCGGCGACGACACATGTGAGTGTGTCAGACCAGTTTATGCCCCAGACCCGGTATGTGGCTTGGCTGGGGCTTCTGACTTTTGATGATAGGCTTAGGTGAGTGGTCTGGGTATTTGGCCCAGCTAGCATCCGCGGTTTATTTTTGCTGGGGTTTTTTCGTCTCTCCTCCCACCACCCCCTCCCACCCTGGTCCATCGGTTTATTTTTCTCTCCACTCTTTATTACAACCAGAACTTTCCTAATGTATAACAAATCACGGATCTAACTTTCTTAAATTATACAAATCAATCGATTCCTTTTATTGGTTCAATTTGTCTTAGAAAACAAATAATACATTTTAATCTAACTTTCCTAACTTATCTAAATCAATCGATTTCTCTTACTAGTGAAATTTGTTTTAGGAAACAAATAACAGACACGGCACAACTTTCCTCCCAATAAATAGTTACTTAACATTTGCAAACTTTCCTAATCAGACACGTCACAAACGGGTAGGTACTGATATCACGTTACCAAACAATAAAACCCCATTTGCATAGAAATCAGTTCAAAAATCCCAACTTTCCTAAATTTTTACCTTTCCTTGAAAACAACCAATATTTCATATGTTTTCCACCTATTGAAGGAAATCACCCCTCCATCGATATTAGCATTTTTTGGAATGAGATCTCCGGGTTATGATTTTTTTTGTGATTCTTTCCAATTGTGACCTCTCCTTCCACTCCGGCTCCTTCTCGCATAAACACCTCCACCACAGCCAGGTGACACCACCCCAGACCTCTTGCCTCTCCACACCTTCTCCGCCACCTCCTTCTCGTACTCCATTAACAATTCCTCCGCCACATTTGTCCACGGCGGTGTCGAGGGCATGGCGAAGCAACGTACCAGCGGTAGAGCAGCGCATAGCAGCAGGAAGCAGCACGCAGTAGGCGGGGCGAGCGGCCGACGATGGAGGGCAGAGATGCGGCTGGCGTGGCTGAGGGGGCGGCCGGCAGAAGATGGCCACGACTGGAGGCGGCGGGAGGCAGGGGCGCGACCGCGGGGCGAGCGAAGGGATAGGCGGCAGCAGACGGGGCGAGCGCAGCCAGCGAGAGTGTGGCGCGCGGCCAGGGTGTGTGTCACGCGGGGCACAGTGGTGCGGTGGCAGCGGCGAGCGCGACGGCAGCGAAGGGCGCGACCGACGCGGTGTAGCACGGGCGTGGGCATGGAGAGGGAGTAGCCCCGTGGGCGCGGAAGAAGAGCGACAGGCTCGGGCATGGGCATGCATAGGAGCGGGCATGTGCCACGGGGTCAATCCGAGGAGCTCAGTGGCTACCCCTGCAATGGCCATGGCGGACGGCGGTTCTCGGCTGAGGGAGTCCTGGATTAGGGGGTCTCCGGACAGCCGGACTATATCCTTTGGCCAGACTGTTGGACTATGAAGATACAAGATTGAAGACTTCATCCCGTGTTCAGATGGGACTGTCCTTGGCGTGGAAGGCAAGCTAGGCAATACGGATATGTAGATCTCCTCCCTTGTAACCGACTCTGTGTAACCCTAGCCCCCTCCGGTGTCTATATAAACCGGAGGGTTTAGTCCGTAGGACAAGATACAATCATACCATAGGCTAGCTTCTAGGGTTTAGCCTCTATGATCTCGTGGTAGATCAACTCTTGTAATACTCATATCATCAAGAACAATCAAGCAGGACGTAGGGTATTACCTCCATCAAGAGGGCCCGAACCTGGGTAAACATCGTGTCCCCTGCCTCCTGTTACCATCTGCCTTAGACGCACAGTTCGGGACCCCCTACCCGAGATCCGCCGGTTTTGACACCGACATTGGTGCTTTCATTGAGAGTTACATTGTGCCGTCACCGTAAGGCTTGATGGCTCCTTCGATCATTGGTAACGATGTGGTCCGGGGTGAGGTTTTCCTCCCCGGACAGATCTTCGTATTCGGCGGCTTCGCACTGCGGGCCAATTCGCTTGGCCATCTGGAGCAGATCGAGAGCTACGCCCCTGGCCATCAGGTCAGGTTCGGAAACTTAAACTACACTGCCGACATCCGCGGAGACTTGATCTTCGACGGATTTTAGCCCATGTCAGGTGCGCCGCACAGTCACGACGAGCATCACGTAACTCTGTCGTCGGACAATATTCGGGAGATCGCATCTAAAACTACTTCGGCCGTCAATCCGGAGCAAATCGCGCCATCCGAGAGCGGAGGGATAGACCCCGCCATGCAGGCCACACTCTCAGTGGCGATAGAGCTGGATACCGACCTCACCCCTTACGAGAGCCGTGTCGTCGAACCACTGGATTCACCTCCAGCCACGGACTCCGAGCCGCTTACATCCGTGCCCGTCGAATCCGACTGGGCGCCGATCATGGAGTTCACCTCCGCGGATATCTTTCAGCACTCACCTTTCGGCGATGTGCTAAATTCCTTAAGGTCTCTCTCCTTGTCAGGAGAACCTTGGCCGAACTATGTCCAGCTAGAATGGGATGCGGACGACGAAGAAATTTGCTGCCCACCCACCACCCACTTAGTAGCCACTGTCGGCGACTTAACCAACATGCTCAACTTCGACTCCAAAGACATCAACAGCATGGATGAGGATGCAGGAGACGAATAGGAACCAACGCCCACAGGGCACCGGACAACCACTTCATCACATGACATATTCATGGTGGATACACCCAAAGAAGGCAATGGCGAAGAGACAACGGAGGATGGCCCCTCCAAGAAGCAACCCAAGCGCCGACGTCAGCGGCGCCGCTCTAAGTCCCGCCATAGCAGAAACAGCGATAACAGCGCAAGAGAAAATAACACTCCAGTCGACTCAAGAGGAAACGACGACCACATTGCCCCGGCGGCAGAGCACGATGAAGCTGCAAGCGGCGAACATAGTACGGATCCGGCGTCCGAACACAGCGACACCGAGGATAAACCTCATCAAACCCCCTCTGGGGAGGAAAACAGTCCGGACAAAGATGCATACATCATCCCGAAAACGCACTTGGAGCAAGAGAACCTCCGCAGAAGGCTTATTGCCACAGCGAAGAGTCTGAAGAAGCAGAAGCAAAGGCTTAAGGCCGCACAAAATACGCTCAACAGCAGGTGGAACAAAGTGCTCGACAATGAAGCAAAGTATGGTGGAAGTTACCACACAAAGAGCTATCCAAAGCGCAAGCTATTGCCTGAATTCGACGACGAGGCCTTAGAGCCCACACAACCAAAAAACGAAACGGCCAACCGGTCGGATCAACCACCCTGTGACCGCGATAGAGCGGCTAACAAGGTCGCAAATAAGTCAACACACGATCTACGTGAGGACTTGCGCCAAAAATCCGGTACGACCAGATCCATCTATGAATCTAGGGAGCGCGCTCCGGCACAAAATCAAAACCGAATACTACAACCGTCCGAATGCCATGGTACATCCAAGTACAGGGGTGCCGCACACCCCCTATGTTTCACCGATGAGGTGCTGGACCACGAATTCCCAGAAGGATTCAAACCAGTCAACATAGAGGCGTACGACGGGACCACAGACCCTGGGGTCTGGATTGAGGACTTTATCCTCCATATCCATATGGCTCGTGGAGATGATCTCCATGTCATCAAATACTTGCCCCTCAAGCTTAAAGGACCAGCTCGGCACTGGCTGAAAAGCCTCCCCGAAAACTCAATTGGAAGTTGGGAGGAGCTCAAGGACGCTTTTTGGGCTAATTTTCAAGGAACCTGCGTCCGACCTCCGGATGCAGACGATTTAAGTCATATAATTCAACAATCTGGAGAGTCCGCCCGAAAGCTTTGGAACAGGTTTCTCACCAAAAAGAATCAAATCGTCGACTGTCCGGACGCCGAAGCCTTAGCAGCTTTCAAACACAGCGTCCGAGATGAATGGCTCGCCAGACACCTCAGCCAAGAAAAACCGAGAACAATGGCAGCTCTCACAAGTCTCATGACCCGCTTTTGCGCGGGCGAAGACAACTGGTTAGCCCGCAGTAGCACCAGCGACCCAAGCACATCCGAAGTCAGGAATGGCAATGGAAAACCATGACGCAATAAAAGCAAGCGTCGAAATAAAGAAGATAGCCCAGATAATACGGCGGTAAACGCCGGATTCAGGGGCTCTCGACCAGGTCAGCGAAAAAAGCCTTTCAAAGGCAGCAGAGACGGACCGTCTGGCCTAAACAAGATTCTTGACAAACTATGTCAGATTCATGGCACTCCCGATAAACCTGCAAATCACACCCACAGAGAATGTTGGGTCTTCAAGCAGGCCGGTAAGCTAAACGCCGAACACAAGGGGGGAGACACCAAGCGAAGACGAGGACGAGCCTCGCCAGCAAAGCACTGGAGGACAGAAAAAATTCCCGCCAGAGGTTAAAACATTCAACATGATCCATGTGACGAAGAGGAAAAGCAAACATGCACTCCGAGACACACGCGCCATAGAGCCCGTCACCCCTAGGTTCAACCCCTGGTTGGCATGCCCAACCACTTTTGATCGCGGGGATCACGCGACAAGCATCCGACATGAAGGATTGGCTGCCTTGGTGTTAGACCCAATAATAAATGGATACCATCTCACACGAGTCCTCATGGACGGCGGCGGTGGTCTAAATCTGATATATCAGGACACAGTCCGCAAAATGGGGATAGACCCGACAAAAATAAGCCACCGTACTACTACCTTCAAGGGAGTAATACCAGGCCTAGAGGCCCGCTGCACGGGCTCTCTATTACTAGAGGTTGTATTCGGTTCTTCCGACAACTTCTGAAGCAAAAGGTTAACTTTCTACATCGCTCCATTCTGAAGTGGCTATCAGGCACTACTCGGAAGAGCGGCTTTCGCTTGTTTTAATGCAATACCGCATTACGCTTCTCTCAAGCTTAAGATACCCGGTCCATGTGGCACCATCACAGTTAGCGGAAACACTGAGCGTTCTCTATGCGCGGAAGAATGTGCGGCGGCTTTAGCCGCCGAGCACTAGACGGCCTCACCAACCAGAAAAAATGGCAGGTCTTGACCACGGACACGGTTAGACAAGTCCAGTGCATCACTACATATACATGAGATTGGTTTGATGATCAAACCCTCCTAGACGATACCAGGGGCTTCCCGCGTGTAATCAGGGCTAGTCCGGCTCAACTTAACTTATCTTGAATTTTAATGGTTTATTGATAATAACCAATTTTCTGGCACGGCAACTTTCACCTAAGTTCTTCTCTTTTATAGATGACAATCGTGCTACACCCGTCCAGGACACGGCACAACGGAGACACAGGCGCAGACGTGCAGCAGGGACCCGCTCAAAGGTTTCTTTTTAGATTAAGACCCAGCGTAAACCTTTTTTACTGTCTCTTATTATTCACATCCCCCGGATACTCAATACAACCGAGAAGGATGCCGACGTATTGGCATGTGGCCACGTCAGGATATTGCACGTACCTGGACACCCGGAGTTTATCATTAAGGGCATTGTTCAGCCCGGCATATGTTATAAAGGCCGAATACCTTAGGGAGTGTTCGGCGTTGCGAGTTTGGCCTTATATGCATCAGCTCCGAATCATGTCTTTGGTCAAATTTTGGGATTGCCCGGCTCCCATGTTTTGGTACCTTACGTTCCGCTATATCTTCTAAGGTAGCACTGGGAGAACTACTGCGATTGTGCCCTGGTTCATCCGGATGAGCACCTCATTAGAGAAAGCCGAAAACTGATTGTCATGATATACCGCGAGACTGGTCAACCACTTGATGACTCAGCGGAATCTTCGGGATTCCTCTGCATTAACGAAGGGCCGTTTCCCGGTCATGTACGTACGCGCCCTGTAGGATCGAAAGTATGTCTAGAGGGGGGTGATTACACTACTTGACCAAATAAAAATCTAGCATTTTCCCAATTTTAGTTCTTGGCAGATTTTAGCTATCTTAGCACAAGTCAAGCAATCTCCACACAATTCAAGCAAGCATGCAAAAGAGTATATGAGCAGCAGAAAGTAAAGCATGCAACTTGCAAGAATGTAAAGGGAAGGGTTTGGAGGATTCAAACATAATTGGAGACACGGATGTTTTTGTCGTGGTTCCGATAGGTGGTGCTATCGTACATCCACATTGATGGAGACTTCAACCCACGGAGGGTAACGGTTGCGCGAGTCCACGGAGGGCTCCACCATGAAGGGTCCATGAAGAAGCAACCTTGTCTATTCCATCACGGCCGTCGCCCACGAAGGACTTGCCTCACTAGCGGTAGATCTTCATGAAGTAGGCGATCTCCTTGCCCTTACAAACTCCTTGGTTCAACTCCACAATCTTGTCGGAGACTCCCAAGTGACACCTAGCCAATCTAGGAGACACCACTCTCCAAGAAGTAACAAATGGTGTGTTGATGATGAACTCCTTGCTCTTGTGCTTCAAATGATAGTCTCCCCAACACTCAACTCTCTCTCACAGGATTTGGATTTGGTGGAAAGAAGATTTGAGTGGAAAGCAACTTGGGAAGGCTAGAGATCAAGATTCATATGGTTGGAATGGAATATCTTGACCTCAACACAAGTGTAGGTGGTTCTCTCTCAGAAAATGTGTATTGGAAGTGTAGGTATGTTCTGATGGCTCTCTCCACGAATGAAGAGTGGGTGGAGGGGTATATATAGCCTCCACACAAAATCTAACCGTTACACACAATTTGCCAAACTCAGTGGGACCGAATGGTTAAACTCGGTCGGACCAATTCAGCAAACCTAGTGACCGTTAGGATTTTCGGTGGGACTGAGATGCAACTCGGTAGGACTGATATGGTTAGGGTTAGGGCATAACGTAATCTCGGTGTGACCGATTACACAAACTCGGTAGGACGATTTTGGTAATAAGCTAACCAGAGAGTTGGTCAGGTAAACTCGGTGGGACCGATTCGCTCATCTCGGTGAGACCGAAGTGTTACAAAAGGGAAACAGAGAGTTTACATTGCAATCTCGGTGGGACCGATCGCTCATCTCGGTAAGACCAAAATGTTACGAAGGGAAACAGAGAGATTACAATCCCATCTCGGTGAAACCGAGATCCCTATCGGTGAGACCGATTTACCTAGGGTTTGTGGCAGTGGCTATGACATTTGAAACTCGGTGGCGCCGGATAGAAAGAATCGGTGGGGCCGAGTTTGACTTTTGGTTTAGGTCATATGTGGATGTGGGAAGGTAGTTGAGGATTTTGGAGCATATCACTAAGCATTTTGAGCAAGCAAGCCATTAAGCAACACCTCATCCCTCCTTGATAGTATTGGCTTTTCCTATAGACTCAATGTGATCTTGGATCACTAAAATATAAAATGTAGAGTCTTGAGCTTCAAGCTTGAGCCAAACTTTTTGTCCTTAGAATTTTGAGGGATCCACTTTCCTCATCCATGCCATGCCATTCATTGAGCTTTTCCTGAAATATTAATCTTGGAATAATGTTAGCTCAATGAGCTATATGTTGTTAGGAATTACCAAAACCACCCAGGGATAGTTGCACTTTCAATCTCCCCCTTTTTGGTAATTGATGACAACATATAGATCAAAGCTTCGACAAATGATAATAAGAGTGAAAGATATTGTCGCTTTGAGAAGTATGTGAAAAGCAAGAGCTCCCCCTAAATTTGTGCATATCTTAAGATTTGCTTTGGACTGCAAATGCACAATGAGTTAGGATCATGGGTTACTCTTCCATGTCACATACATCTTGGTGGAGCGCTCAAAATAATAAAGGTTGAATACATGCACTCATCACCAAGCAAAGTGAATGATCATATAAGGATAAGTAAGATAATATCATCTAACAAGCATAAGTGTAGCTTATGATCAACCACATGATCATCAATGTCTCACAGATAATAGCATAGTATCTCAAGCAATCAAAAGACAAACAAAGTTCAACCATCAAAGCAAGAGAGTATAAAAAGCAACGCTCTCTCTCGAAGCCTATGATCTATACATGTTTCTCCCCCTTTGGCAACAAGTTACCAAAAAGTTCATAGAAAATGCATAGCACTAAAACGTCTCTCAAGCTTGGTCTTCAGGTGGTGGTGTCCGGAGAACTCCAAGAACGAAGGCTTCAGTCGAAGTAGATGGAGCTGATGGAGTAGGTGCTGGAGGTGGTGGCACTGAAGCTGTAGCTGGTGCAGATGACGTGGCTCTGGTGTCTGGAACAGGCACTGCAGCAGACCTCTGAGCTCTAGGCACTCTAGCAAATGCATCAGTGGTTGTCTTGTCCTTCCTCTCCTGCATATCATCTTGAAGTTGCTCCACAACAGACTGAATCTCAGTTACCTTCACATCCAAGTCATAGAATTTTTGCTCCACGATTCTTTCCAAGCTCTCCTGGTTTTGAGTCAGGGTGGCCAGTCCCTTCTCAATCCTCAGAGTGGATGCAATCAGGTAGCCAAGATGATCTTGCTTGCTCTTTAGGAGATACTGAGATGCTTCTTCAGTAGTTGGCATCCTTGCAGCTTTTTCTGTTTTTGCCTTCTCTCTCTTGGCTTGTGCTTGTACTGAGGATGGTTCATCTTCATCCATAACCACTTGGTTGTCCTCAAAGTCAGGATAGAGAACAAAGTGTTCCTTATCCAACAGATATTTTCCTGTGCCCATCTTTGAGTTAATCAACTCCTGAATTTGTGGGGCATATCCACAACTTCTCTTTTGGTCTGGTGCTATCCTCTTGATAGTCTCAACCATGAGGCTCATGACCTTGAATTTTTGTGGCACATCAAATATGTGTAGCAAATTAATTGCATGCTCTCTGATCATGTTGTGGTCACCTGACTTGGGCAAAAGAGTGTGCCTTAGGATCCAGTTGATCGTTGGCAGTCCTGACAGAAGAAAATGGACTAACCCAAACTTGAAAGTCTCAAGAGCTTTGTCTGGGATCTCCTTGTACATCTGTGACATAGAATTGTGATCCATCTTTTTCTTCACATAAACATCCAAGTCATCTTCACTCTCTTTTGGGGCATTGATCAGATTGGCACATTCCTCAATAGTTGATTGGTATCTCGTTCCTTCAGACATCCAAACTATTCTGACATCTGGATAGAAATGTGTTGTGGAGTAGAATTGCATAATGAGCTCATCATTCCAGTTTGTGAGGTTCTGCCCAACAAAGTTTGCAACTCCACATGCACTGAAGCTGTCATACACTCCAGGATAGTGTTCTTCATTCTCCTTCATGTAGGTCCAGTCGACCCACCTCATATCACACACTATAGGCTTCTTGTCCAACAAGATTGTCTCATAGAAGTCCTGTTGTTCCTTTGTGTGGAACCTGTAATCAACAGCCGTCCTTCTCCTGGTGGCATATGGATCTGACTCTCTCCATAGCCTCAACCCTGAGTCTCTCCTGATCTTCATGTTCTCAGCCACAGGATGAGCATCATTATGGTCTGGAATCTTGGGTTTGAGCTTTCTCAGGACTTGTCCTTCATCATCTTCATCAGCAGCAACTTCAGGCACTGGGGCCTTGTTCTTCTCAGCAGCTGGTATACTCCTGGTATTCCTCTTAGGTGCACTCTTGGGCTTGGAGGCTGCTTTGGGTGCTTCTTTGGGCTTTGATGTTGCAGCCCCTGACTTTATAGCATCACCCATCAACTTTTGTGCCTTGGGTGCTGGTGCAGCAACCTCTTCTTCCTCTTCCTCTTCAGAATCTCTCATGATTGAGGATCTCCCAAGCACTCTAGCAGTGGTCTTTTTGATCCTCTCCTTCCTCTTCTTCCCTTCTGCAGTAGCCTCTTTGGGTTCAGATTCCAAAGGAACTTGAGTAGATGCTCTGGCCTTAGACCTTGGAATTCTCTTTGCAGGAACCTTTTGCTTCATGCCTGGCTTGGTGGCAGCAGCAGTGCTATATTCCTTCTTAACCACTTTCTTCTTGGAAGTGGCCTCATCCTCAACTGCCACATAGTCTTCATCCTCAGATTCAGAGGTCTTCTTCTTTCTGGCCCTGGTGGCAGCTTTGGGTAAGTTGCTTGGGGTGCTCCTGCTACCATCATCTAAACTGCTAGAGGGACTAGTGCCCTCACTCAGGTGAACCTGCTCCTCTGACCTGTTCTGGCTGTCACTCTGATCAGACATATTGCAAACACTGACAGCATACCCTGTGAATAGATATAGATGAGATAGGGTGGATGAGCATCACAAAATGCAGAGGTTTTTGCAAAAGAATGAGTCAAAAACATAGTTTTAGTTTTCCACAGAAAGCATTTTGGATCAGCCAATTTGTAAACTCGGTGATACCGAAGCAGCTGTTGGAACCTAAACTAGTGAACTCGGTCAGACCGAGTCACAGTTCGGTGGCACCGAGACTGCTAGGGTTTCACAAAGTCCTGAACTCGGTCACACCGATTTGCAATTCTCAGTCAGACCGAAAATTACATGTGCAATGGCTTGAGCCGAATCGGTGGTACCGAGTTCCACAAATCGGTGGGTCCGAGATGGTTTCGGCGGAAACCTAACCCTAAATTTTCAATTCAACTCTAATCTACGGAGTGTTTTGACTGGATAAGATTGTTTCAATCATGGCAAGATTCATGGAAAACACAATGTGCTAGGAATCGGATTGAGGATAGCACAATGATCAAGTTTATACCCTAGTTCGGCGATGAAATTGCTACGGCGGCAACGGCGGGGATGATTCCCGTTGACGGCAGTGGAGACTAGCGACAGGAGGCGGCTGGCGACGAGGAAGACGATCCGGAGACCCTGGAGGCAGAGCAGGCTAAGCGCGGGTCGAGGAGGTTCGGAAAGTTTTCCAAAATTTGACCCGTGGGTATATATAGCCCGACCCTGTCGGTGTGACCGAGTGGAACAACTCGGTGGCACCGAGATTCATAACTGCAATCAGTTACTGAAACTCGGTGTGACCGAAAGGTTCAAATCGGTTGCACCGAGATTGAAAACCTAGATCGACTTAGTGATCTCGGTATGACTGAAATGGATGAATCGGTCAGACCGAAACGCACAAAGAAGTTTTGGAAGTTTAAGTCTGACGAATCGGGGACTCCGAGTGCTCCTCACACAAAGTGGTTCGAATCTGACTTGATCAAATTTTGTGATGTAGCATGAATAGAGTTTGCGACGAGAAAAGCATAGATAGCTAGAGAGGGTTCTTAGGCATTCTTGTCCATCCACTTGGCAAAAGAAAAGAAAACCAATCAATCAAAACAACAAGTGGATGTCCTCGAATGAGTAAAATATGGAATCAACATGCTCACACAATAAAATGGCAATTGAAATATGTGGCAAAGCATGCACAACCAATTCTAGCATCTATCAAACAATTTGCGATGACTAGGTCATCTATATATGAGTATATTGACTTAGGAGTCAAATGAGAATATTTGATCATAGGTCATACTCATCGTTTAAGCACAAGTGGGGTTACCACTTTTACATAAAGCATTGTTGTGTTCACACCATTAGAGTTGCTTTAGCTCAATTCTTAGAGTAAAGCTCCCCCTAGATGTGAGATCCCCCCTAAGAGGGGTGAACTAACCTTGGGTTTTGTCGATGATGACTTCATGTACATGTTGAAGATGTGGATGCTCAATGTTGATGTAGATCATTTGAAGCTATCCATTGGAGTGAGTTGCACTTTCAATACCTACACGGGTTAGTCCCACAAGGAACAAACAAGGATATCCATAGACATAAAGTGATGCACACACAAGATGATGTCTATGAACGCTTTTAAGTTACCTTGTCCCTTGTCTTACCAACAAGAGGGTTTGTGACTCCTTGAACTAGTGCAAGATGTGGAAGTTGATTGCACTTGTTCTTGCCAAGATGATAAGAGTGAAGTATGTTGGTGGAGTCACCCTCAAGAACTCTCTAGTTCTTCTTCTTTGGGATCCACACCATCTTGATGGGAATCCTCGGTGTTGTAGTTGTACTTGATGAAGTGGAACTTGAATTAGTCTTGGGAACCCACTTGACCAAGGCCTTAGGAGCTTCTTCAAATGCATCAATTTCCTCTTGAAGCTTGTCCTTGCCTTTTTGCTTGTGGTCTTGTGGTGGAAGATCATCTTGAGCTTGTGTCCCTTTGAAAGAAGTAGGATCATACTTCTCTTGTTGAGGAACAAACTTCGTCTTGGGGTATTGATCTTCTTCCCACTCAACTCCATTGGCATTGAACTTTCGTTCAAAACCAACACCTTGATTCTTCCGGTGCCTTCCTTGCTTGCGTACAATTTCCTCGAATTGCTTACTTCCGGCAAGGCTCTTGTAAACACCTTTCTCTATAATTCCTTCAATAAGCTATTTTCTTGCTCAAGTGTAACTTGGCTAAGAGAATCATTAGTGGAATCAAGAGAACTACTAGAAGCAACAATATTGGATTTAGCATGATTATTGTTACTACTAGAGGAAGAATCTTTCTTGTTCTTGTTACTAGACTTGACTTGAGGCATGTAAGTGGATAAGAGTAAACGCTTGGCAATGTAAGAAGAACTTTTCTTACGAAGATCATCATTGATTGCTTTTAAGAACTCATGCTCTTGCTCAAGGTTGAGCTTTTCAAAGCGTAATTTCTCATGAGTCCTTAAAAGTTCTCGATGATCTCCTAAGATAGTTTCATGATCTAACTTAAGAGTGTTTAGTTCTTTAGTTAGAGACTCAATCTTCTCCTTATCATTGTCATTCGTTTTATCTTGATTAGCATGATTAATTGACGTTTCATCACAGTATTCATCACTAGAGTTGTCAACAAATAAATCATCATCACCTAACAAGTCATCTTCATCACTATTGAAATCAACATACTCGGGGTGTGATACCTTTGGGCCTTTAGCCATGAAGCATGTTCCAACTCCTTCATTTGGTGAGTCAAATATGTCGTAGGAGTTGGTTGTCACAAGTGCTAGACCGGCAACACCTTCATCTTGAGTATATTCGGAGTCGGAGTGATAGCTTCTCTCGGAGTGGTTGTCGGAGTCGGAGCCGGATACCCATTCACCAACATGAGCTTGATGTCTTCGTTTTGTGTAGCTCCTTGATGACTTGTCCTTTCTTTCCGAATCCTTGCTTCTCCGTGAGGGTCTTCCTTCATAACGATCATCTCTACTCCTTCTTTCTCTAGATGGTGATTCTTCTCTTCTACTTCTTCTCTTGGGAGAATCTTCTCTTCTCTTGTAGGGGGGCGTACACTCATTGGAATAGTGTCCGGGCCTTCCACAATTGTAGCAGTTTCGCTCTCGACTAGAAGATCTTTTGTCATTGTAGGACCTTGACTTGGAGCTTCTCTCTTTGCTTCTACTCTTGTAGAACTTGTTGAAGTTCTTCACCATTAAGCTCAATTCTTCATTGAAGGTTTGTTTCTCACTCGATGATGTGGGGGCTTCACATGAGGCTTTGTAAGCACCACTTGATTTGTTGTGAAGTTCCTCTTTATCCTTGAGTGACATCTCATGAGCAACAATTCTTCCGATGACTTCCGTTGGCTTGAGATCTTTGTAATTTGGCATCATTTGGATCAATGTGCACACGGTATCATATTTTCCATCCAAGGCTCTTAGGATCTTCTTGATGATGAATTTATCTGTCATCTCTTCACTCCCTAAGCTGGCAATCTCATTTGTGATAAGAGCAAGCCTAGAGTACATTTCAGCAACACCTTCACCAGCCTTCATTTTGAACTTGTCAAGTTGACTTTGAAGCACATCCAATTTGGATTCCTTGACGGAGTCGGTACCTTCGTGCATATCAATTAAAGTGTCCCAAATTTCCTTTGCATTCTCAAGACGGCTGATTTTGTTGAATTCCTCGGGGCACAATCCGTTGAAGAGGATATCACAAGCTTGAGCGTTGTATTGCAGCATTTTCAACTCTTCCGTGGTGGCTTCACGGTTCGGTTCTTTCCCGTCAAAGAATTCACCTTGCAAGCCAATACACACAATAGCCCAAACGGCAGGGTTATGTCCAAGAATATGCATTTTCATCTTATGCTTCCAACTAGCAAAATTAGTGCCATCAAAGTAAGGACCTCTACGGTGATAATTTCCCTCGCTAGACGCCATACTCTCCTAGGTTGTGAAACCAAGGCTATGACCGCCGAAAGCTATGGAAATTAAAGCAAATGGAGACCAAAGCTCTGATACCACTTATAGGATCGAAAGTATGTCTAGAGGGCGGTGATTAGACTACTTGACCAAATAAAAATCTAGCCTTTTCCCAATTTTAGTTCTTGGCAGATTTTAGCTATCTTAGCACAAGTTAAGCAATCTCCACACAATTCAAGCAAGCATGCAAAAGAGTATATGAGCAGCGGAAAGTAAAGCATGCAACTTGCAAGAATGTAAAGGGAAGGGTTTGGAGGATTCAAACGCAATTGGAGACACGGATGTTTTTGTCGTGGTTCCGATAGGTGGTGCTATCGTACATCCACGTTGATGGAGACTTCAACCCACGGAGGGTAACGGTTGCGCGAGTCCACGGAGGGCTCCACCCACGAAGGGTCCACGAAGAAGCAACCTTGTCTATTCCATCATGGCCGTCGCCCACGAAGGACTTGCCTCACTAGCGGTAGATCTTCACGAAGTAGGCGATCTCCTTGCCCTTACAAACTCCTTGGTTCAACTCCACAATCTTGTTGGAGGCTCCCAAGTGACACCTAGCCAATCTAGGAGACACCACTCTCCAAGAAGTAACAAATGGTGTGTTGATGATGAACTCCTTGCTCTTGTGCTTCAAATGATAGTCTCCCCAACACTCAACTCTCTCTCACGGGATTTGGATTTGGTGGAAAGAAGATTTGAGTGGAAAGCAACTTGGGAAGGCTAGAGATCAAGATTCATATGGTTGGAATGGAATATCTTGACCTCAACACAAGTGTAGGTGGTTCTCTCTCAAAAAATGTGTATTGGAAGTGTAGGTATGTTCTGATGGCTCTCTCCATGAATGAAGAGTGGGTGGAGGGGTATATATAGCCTCCACACAAAATCTAACCATTACACACAATTTGCCAAACTCGGTGGGACCGAATGGTTAAACTCGGTCGGACCGATTCAACAAACCTAGTGACCGTTAGGATATTCGGTGGGACTGAGATGCAACTCGGTAGGACCGATATGGTTAGGGTTAGGGCATAACGTAATCTCGGTGTGACCGATTACACAAACTCGGTAGGACCGATTTTGGTAATAAGCTAACCAGAGAGTTGGTCAGGTAAACTCAGTGGGACCGATTCGCTCATCTCGGTGAGACCGAAGTGTTACAAAAGGGAAACAGAGAGTTTACATTGCAATCTCGGTGGGACCGATCGCTCATCTCGGTAATACCGAAACGTTACGAAGGGAAACAGAGAGATTACAATCCCATCACGGTGAAGCCGAGATCCCTATCGGTGAGACCGATTTGCCTAGGGTTTGTGGCAGTGGCTATGACATTTGAAACTCGGTGGCGCCAGATAGAAAGAATCGGTGGGGCCGAGTTTGACTTTTGGTTTAGGTCATATGTGATGTGGGAAGGTAGTTGAGGATTTTGGTGCATATCACTAAGCATTTTGAGCAAGCAAGCCATTAAGCAACACCTCATCCCTCCTTGATAGTATTGACTTTTCCTATAGACTCAATGTGATCTTGGATCACTAAAATATAAAATGTAGAGTCTTGAGCTTCAAGCTTGAGCCAAACTTTTTTTCCTTAGAATTTTGAGGGATCCACTTTTCTCATCCATGCCATGCCATTCATTGAGCTTTTCCTGAAATATTAATCTTGGAATAATGTTAGCTCAATGAGCTATATGTTGTTAGGAATTACCAAAACCACCTAGGGATAGTTGCACTTTCACGCCCCGTATTCGGACAAGCGCAGAAGTACAAGGGGCTATATAGTAGCCCCACAGTCAAACTCCTATGGCTAAGTGAAAGTGTTAAAGCAATATAGTCTGATTGCCTCGTTCGCTGTGCTACCACCTCCTTCATGGACCAAGACGTTGGATCAAGTGTGAATACGCATTTTTTGCGAACACCCCCGCATTATATGCGTGGGGGCGGAAGCCGACGACTGCAAACTTTCAAGTTATATACATACATATATATATATATACATACATAAACGGCCGCACAGGAGGCATCATAATACTTTCAGGCAAAAGTATAAACACAGCCTTGATAACTCAATAAAACATTGTTCTTACAATGGGAGTACATGTCACTAGAACATAATATTCTTTGAGCACCGAGCCTCTATCGAACGAGCGCCTTCAAGAACTTCTTCAAAGTAGTGCTCGGCAGCCACTCGGCCCACGGTCGAACCCTGTGTTGCAACAGTGGTGGCCTCCATCTCTGCCCAGTATGTCTTGACACGGGCAAAGGCCATCCGCGCACCCTCTATGCATGCCGACCTCTTCATAGCATCGATGTGCGGCACAGCACCAAGGAATTGTTGCACTAAACTAAAGTAACTATTCGGCCTTGGCCCTCTCGGCCACAGATGATCCACAACAAACCTCATGGCGAGTCCGGACAACCTATGGAGCTCGGCCCACTCGGCCATTCGCTCATTCAACAGCAGCGGGCGCATTGGAGCATGGAACTGTGACCAGAACAACTTTTCCACTTCGCGATCTTTTTGATCCTTGAAGTACTCGGCTGCATCAGCAGCACTTGCCGCCAAATCCACGTAGGCGTCCACAGAACTCCATAGTTGATCAAGAGGAGCATACTTCGGATCTCCGAACTTAGTCCGCAACAAGAAGGGCTTCCCAGCCACGATATCCGCGGCTTGATGCAGCTCCTCCTTCGTCGCTCTGATTTTAGAGCGGGCTTCCTTGGCTGCTACCATGGCCTTCTCCAGGTCCATCGCCCTCGCTCGGCTCTCTTCTTCAAGAAGCTGGTAACGGTCAGCGGCATCTTTCAACTCAATGGCCATCTTGGCTATCCTTTCCTTGCTCTGGCGATGCGCGGACTGTTCGGCCCTCGGCTCTTCGACCGCCTTTAGAGCGGCCGCATCGCTATTCCTTGCTTGTTCCTTGGCTCGGGAAAGCTCTGCCCGAAGGGTCTCCACGGTGGCAGCTCCATCTGTAGTCACAACATATTAAAGATACTGGCATCATGCTCATCTTACTATGCGTTGATCACCGGAGAAATCACTTACCCTGTTCCTCGTCAAGCCGCTTGTTGACAAGCACGATGTCGGCATTTGCCGCATCAACTTGTCGCTTTAGTTCGGCAAACCCATCAGTCCGGCTAGCCACTGGAGCTTCAGCCACCTGCACATAAAGGCGGTCTGGTTATTACCTGGAACTATGATCCTCTGTTTGCCGCCGTTTTCAACGACAATCAGAGTCTCAGGGGCTACTATCTGCATAGGGCACACCTAATGTGTGCGGTACTGTCAAAAACATACACTATTTCACGTACCTCAAAGCCTTTCAGCAGACTCATAAAAGCTTCATGCAATCCGCTTTCAGTGGAGGAAATCCTTTCAATTACCGTACCCATTAGCGTACGATGCGCTTCTGAGATGGCCACTTGCTCCAGAAGACCCTTCAGTGCGTCCGACCGCACACTGTACGGTTCCGGACTTTTTCTGTTGCTATCTTTAGGAGCCGAATACTGAGGACTCTGGGTGGCCAAGGGATTACCCCCTGGCCTTGGCAGATCAGGAGAAATCCTCCGCGACGACACTTCAGGGTCGCCCGCCTCATGAGGCGGGGTGGCAGGGGGAGGTGTTTCGCTGGCCGAAATCACTATTCTGACCCTTTGAACGAACTTTGTCACAAAATGAACTCGATGTGAAAGTATTTCACGATCTGACCCTTTTAGCAACGCCACAGCCCGCGATGTTTCTGCCCAACATAGAAACGCCGAGGTAGCTAGCGTTTCTGATCAAAGAAGAAACGCCGAGCTAGCTAACGTTGCGGACCAGGTAGGAAACGCCGAAGGCGCTGGCGTTTTTGGCCATCATAGAAACGCCAAGGAACCATGGCGTTGCTGCCCTCTTTATTCATAATTAATTAGACTTATTAATTAGGATGTTCATCCACATTTCACATGCACATGAAAAAGGGCAGCAACGCCATGGTCATTGGCGTTTCAATGATGGGCAGCAACGCCAGCGCCTTCGGCGTTTCTTACCTGGTCCGCAACGCTAGCTAGCTCGGCATTTCTTCTTTGATCAGAAACGCTAACTACCTTGGCGTTTCTATGTTAGGAAGAAACGCCGCGGGCTGTGGCGTTGCTAAAAAGGTCAGATCGTGAAATACTATCACGTCGAGTTCATTTTGTGACAAAGTTCGTTCAAAGGGTCAGAATAGTGAAAAAGGCATGTTTCGCTCTCCATCATCCCCGGAAGAAGATCCCCCGAAGACGAACTCTGTCGAGAAGGGCTACGACCCGAGCTACAAGATATAAGCTTCGGTTATTGTCTTCAGAACTAAGGTAGGATATTTTCACTACTAAGTACTTTTCGATTACTTACAACTCGGTAGAGGGCTGATTCCCTTGCGGACACTGTGCGGCAAGGGTACCCCCCGAGGCAGGACCCTCTGGCGAAGATTTCTTCTCCCGCTTGGAAACCTCTGTTTCCGGATCTTCAGAGGTGGTCCTCTTCCTTCCTCGGGGAGAGGGAATGTCATATTCTTATCCTTGGTCATCCTCCTTCGTGGAGGCGCTCATTCCCCCGGTTAGGACGAGTAGTGAGTGAGGCTCGCTTTCAGCCTCTTTATCCCCCCCTTTATCTTCCTTCGAGGGCACCTGATAAGGCGCCGGTTCCAGCATTCTATCTAGTACTGGATTGGCCAAGCCCTCGGGAAGGGGGGCCGGACACCTGATCATCTTCGCCTTTGTTAGCCTGTCCTTGTCAAAGAACGAATTTTCAGAATAATGTTATGATAAATAAGAGAAACAGTGTGTTCGGCCATGGGATTACTTACTTGGGTATCCGGGCGATTACAGCTCAGACCCGCATCCTCGGTGGTGTCCAGACACTTTATTTGTGGTCCGAAGAACAGCTTGTACATCTCCTCGAGCGTCATGCCGAGAAAGTGCTGAATTATTAGCGGTCCCTCCGGATTGAACTCCCACAAACGGAGAGGTCTACGTTTGCAAGGCGGGACCTGGCGGACTAGCATGACCTGCATCACCGTGACCAGGTTGACGTCTCTCTCAATGAGATCTCGGATGCGACTCTGCAATATTGGCACATCCTTTACTGGACCCCAGTTTAGCCCCTCGTTGATCCATGATGTCAGTTGTGGTGGGGGGCCCGAGCGAAACGCAGGGGCGGCTACCCACTTGGCACTCCGGGGAGCTGTGATATAAAACCACTCCCGCTGCCACAAACTGAACACCTCTGGGAAGGAACCCTTTGGCCATGGAGCCTCAGCGCTTTTGCTTATTACGGCACCTCCGCACTCTGCGTGCCACCCCTCGGTCATCTTCGGCTTCACATTGAAGGTCTTGAGCCACAGGCTGAAGTGAGGGGTAATGCGGAGGAAGGCCTCACATACGACGATGAACGACGAGATGTGAAGGAGGGAATCCAGGGTCAGATCATGGAAATCCAACCCATAATAGAACATGAGCCCCCTAACAAAGGGATCCAAAGCGAGGCCTAGTCCTCGGAGGAAGTGAGAGATGAACACAACACTCTCGTTGGGTTTGGGAGTGGGGATGACCTGCCCTCGGGCAGGTAGCCTGTGCGAAATTTTGGCGGTCAGATATCTGGCCTCTCTCAGCTTCTTGATGTCCTCCTCTGTAACAGAGGAAGGCATCCACCGACCTTGGAGGTTGGATCCGGACATGGTTGAAGGTCCGAAGCGCCTGACCTGAGCCTTGGGTGTTGGAACTCGAGGCGGGGGAAGGATTCGTTTGAGCGCGAGAAGAAAAAAGGACAGGTCTTGGCCACTTTATAAAGAGGGTGAATGTCAAGCGTCCTCCTCACGTCCATTTTGGACTCACCTAAAATCAAGGAGTCATACCAACGGGCACGAGTGGGTTACCCATGTCCGTATTGATGAGAATCTCGTAATAAGGGGGACACGATCTCTGCTTCGACAAGACGTGTCAAGAAAACCGCCTCGCGATATGTGCGGTGCTGGTTGAGAAAAACGGTTCGAATAATGACTGGGCCATGACGTGACGTCGTGCTGTCAAAACGCGTTAGCAGATTAGATTTGTGGAAATATTATTCTCTCTACGGTGGTATGTGGAAATTATTTTGCAGGGCCGGACACTATCCTTGGGTCCAAAATCTTCTATGGAGTATTCGGAGGAGGAACCCGCCTTGCAATGCCGAAGACAATACTGCGCGCCGGACTCATCGTCATTGAAGCCTGGTTCAGGGGCTACTAAGGGAGTCCTGGATTAGGGGGTCTCCGGACAGCCGGACTATATCCTTTGGCCGGACTGTTGGACTATGAAGATACAAGATTGAAGACTTCATCCCGTGTCCGGATGGGACTGTCCTTGGCGTGGAAGGCAAGCTAGGCAATACGGATATGTAGATATCCTCCCTTGTAACTAACTCTGTGTAACCATAGCCCCCTCCGGTGTCTATATAAACCGGAGGGTTTAGAGATACAATCATACCATAGGCTAGCTTCTAGGGTTTAGCCTCTATGATATCGTGGTAGATCAACTCTTGTAATACTCATATCATCAAGAACAATCAAGCAGGACGTAGAGTATTACCTCCATCAAGAGGGCCCGAACCTAGGTAAACATTGTGTCCCCTGCCTCCTGTTACCATCCGCCTTAGACGCACAGTTCGGGACCCCCTACCCGAGATCCTCCGGTTTTGACACCGACATCGGCCACGGCAAAATACCTAACGAGAGCAAACGAGAGGGGAAATAGGGGAAAGGCAAGAGGAGATCATGGCGGTGTCAATGCGCCCTAGGGGAAGACATGGGAGCTCGGGGCGGCGCGAATCGAACGGCAATGTCGCGGTGGCCCGAGGTTGAGGAAGACGACAGCGACGTCGATGCGGGGGTGCTGGACTTGATCTCGTTAGCGCAGACGAAGTAGCGAAGGCGTTCGGAGCTCCCCGACAAGCTCCTAGCCCGCAGGGAGGGCAGTGGCCGTGTGGACGGGGTCGGTCATGGTGGCCGTGGCGTCTGACTTCGTCTATACCGGCGGGATCGAGCGAGCGAGGAGGAGAAGTGGATTTGGGAGGGGCGTCGAGGAGGAGTGAGGCCATGGGGCAGGGAAGGCAGGGCGTCACCCTTATCCATTCCCCTTCGATGCCAGCGAGGTGGTCGGCGGGTCGGGGAACAGGAGAAGACGACCGCGCGGGGACTGGACGCTGAGCCGGTTCGGTGGCAAGGCCCGGGGGGCAGGGCGAATCCCCTTTTACATCGTCCTTTTGGTTTTTCAATGTATTCTAATTTGTTTCTCCTTTTAACACCGTTTTCTATTTATTCTTATCAACTAATTGATCTCTACTCCTAATGTCTCAGTTGGTAGTCTCCGTTCCGGGTTTATTTTTGTCCCACCTCCCCTGGTTTTTTTCGTCCTCCCTCCCACCTCCCAATTTATTGTAGGTGCTTCTCAAGCTCGAGCACAACATATTAGTCAAGACATTAGGGATCCTCATTGATGTTTTATCTCTTGTCTGGACTTATTTTGTTTGCTCCAATTCTATATATTCTCAGGAGTAGATGAGGTGTAAGCATGTGCAATGTAGTTCCTTTTTCTACATATGGTGATTGATTTCTTCTTTGGTAACCCAACTAACGGATGGTAATCAATCTTCAAATACCAAAACCAAACGTACAAGGCAACAATCAATTCATGTATCACAATCAGATTCTTCTTTAGTACCTAGCTTAACTCATGGATGGTAATCAATCTCCAAATAAAGGAAACAATCACCGTCGTTTACCTCTCGCCAATGTTACATAAGAATAACGCTGAGAATTTAGATGTGTTGTTTGTCATGGAGCTGTGGCTGGCCGATTACATGAAATTAATTCCCTTAGTTGTGGTGGCAAATATAATACACATAATCCATATTGTTATGCAGTAGCGCGTGTGCGTGTGAAATAGATGGATTATGGTCCCGTGCCGAATAAGATGGATATGTGTGTGTGTGTTAGAGAGAGAGAGGGAGGGGGAGAGAGTGGGGAAGAGGGAGGGAGAGGGTGTGTGTGAGAGAATTTGATGGTAAAAAAGGTCGTCAATGTCACTTAATATGTATGAAAATATTAAATGTAATATTAACATAATTGATATTGAACTCTTAAAGTTAATGTGACTCCGTTGCAACGCACGGGCGTTCTTCTAATATGGATAGGAGTAGTGGCATATGTTGCCAAGATGACGGATTCAGACATATTGTTGTAAT
Organism: Triticum urartu; assembly: GCF_003073215.2. Classification (NCBI taxonomy): domain Eukaryota; kingdom Viridiplantae; phylum Streptophyta; class Magnoliopsida; order Poales; family Poaceae; genus Triticum; species Triticum urartu. The sequence continues at coordinate 436,557,173 of NC_053022.1, read as the reverse complement.
ATTTTGTAAGGTCTTCAAGAATAATCAATAAAGTGGCCGCATGCATCTCCCAGATACAGAGGCCAAGGGTCATCCTCCTTTTCTAAAAGTAAGTATTTGATTAAAATTTACACAGATTACAAAGTGAACCAATAAACCGGGACGAAGGTAGTACATGCTAACACAAACTAACACATATAGAACTTGAACCGATCAGCACTAACTAGTTGGCCCCAAACGCTCACACTTCACACGCTACATATAAAAGAACTTGGGACAAAGATCGTCAAATCTAGGGAACTAATAAGTGCAAGACTTAACCAAATCGAGGACACTAATAAGCAACATCAATCTTAACGAAGCAATCTTCCGGGCCTTCTTCCGCGCTAAATACCAATCAAATCCCGAGATCATCGTCATCGGAGCTAGTGTCCCGGCTCGCCGGCGAAAGCGGTGGCGCCGGCGTGACTCGGCGAAGTCGACCGCCGCGGCAGCAAATGGCCGCACAGCAGAGCCGAGCCGCGGCTGCAACTCTGAAGGCGATGTAGGGCCGGCCCTAGGCCATGGAAAAAGGTGTGGCGGCCTATGGGTGTAACACCCTCGATGCGACTATAGCTCCCACGTGTCGAGGCACGACTTAGAGACATAATCGCATTGAAGGCATATGTCGCAAGTTAGGAAATCTTCACAACATCCCATGTAATAATAATAAAAGGGGAGATAACATAGTTGGCTTACACTCGCCATGTCAATCAAGTACATAAATAACATTACATCATCCATACACTCAAGGCCCGACTACGGCACCAAAATGAAAGAGAACCCAACATGCGACACGGTCCCAATCACCCCCAACTGGGCACCACTACTGATCGTCGGGAAAGGAAACATAGTATCGTTGAGAGTCTTCGTCGAACTCCCACTTGAGCTCGTACGCGTCTCCTGGAGCGGAATCATCAGGCCCTGCATCTGGTGTAATAGCAATCTGTGAGCCACAGGGACTCAGCAATCTCGCACCCTCGCGATCAAGACTATTTAAGCTTATAGGTGTGGCAAGGTAAAATATGAGTAGAGCTGCAGCAAGCGACTAGCAAGTGTGGTGGCTAACTTATTCGCAAAAGAGAGCGAGAAGAGGAGGCAAAGCACGAGCGAGAAGCTAGAGAACAACCTACGCAAACATTACTCCAACACCGTGTCCACTTCTCGGACTCCACCGAGAAGAGGCCATCACGGTAACACACCCAGTTGATTCATTTTAATTTAATTAAGGTTCAAGTTATCTACAACCGGACATTAACAAATTCCCATATGCCCATAACCACGGGCACGGCTTTCGAAAGTTCAATCCCTGCAGGGGAGTCCCAACTTAGCCCATGACAAGCTCTCACGGTCAACGAAGGAATAGACCTCCTCCCAAGACGTTCCGATCAGACTCGGTATCTCGGTTACTCAAGACACTTCGATAGGTTAAAACAAGACCAGAAACACCGCCCGAATGTGCCGACAAATCCCGATAGGAGCTGCACATATCTCGTTCTTAGGGCACACTCAGATGAGACTAGCTACGAGTAAAACCAACCCTCAAGTTTCCCCGAGGTGGCCCCGCAGCCAGCTCAGTTCGGACCAACACTCAGAGGGAGCACTGGCCCGGGGGGGTTAAAATAAGATGACCCTTGGGCTCCGGTAACCCAAGGAAAAAAGAGGCTAGGTGGCGAATGGTAAAACCAAGGTTGGGCATTGCTGGAAAAGCTTTAATCAAGGCGAACTATCAAGGGGTTCCCATTATAACCCAACCGCGTAAGGAACGCAAAATCCGGGAACATAACACCGATATGACGGAAACTAGGGCGGCAAGAGTGGAACAAAACACTAGGCGAGAGGCCGAGCCTTCCACCCTTTACCAAGTATATAGATGCATTCAGATAACATGGCAATATAATGATATCCCAACAAGTAAAAAAAAAGATGTTCCAACAAGGAACGGCCTCCAATCTTCACCTGCAACTAGCAACGCTATAAGAGGGGCTGAGCAAAGCGGTAACATAGCCAATCAACGGTTTGCTAGGACAATGGTGGGTTAGAGGTTTGACATGGCAATTTGGGGAGGCTTCCAAGCAAGTGGTAGGCATCGTAGCATTGGCATAGCAAAGAGCGAGCAAACTAGCATAGCAAAGATAGTAGTGATCTCGAGGGTATGATCATCTTGCCTGCACAGTTGTCAGAGTTGACTGGATCCTCGAAAGCAAACTCAACGGGCTCCTCGTTAGCGAACTCGTCTCCCGGCTCTACCCAAACAAGACAAACAAGCAACAAGGATACAATCAACCACGTGCAAACTCAAACGACACGATGCAAAGATGATATGCTATGCGGGATGCGATGCGGGATGCAAAATGCAAAATATGACAGGAAATGCATGAACCTGGCCTCAACTTGGAATTCCAAGGGTGCCACTGGAAATATGAGATGAAATCGCTTGAAAACGATATAAAGAACGCCGGAATCGGAGTTACGGTTTGGAAATGGCAAGCGATTCAAAAATGACACCGGTCTGCGATTTACAGCAAGTAGGCATCTAAATGCAACGAAATGAACATGCTACAGCACCCAAACATGATGAAAAAATACATGGCAGGGATGCACACAAGATGCTTAACAAAAGTCTATCACTGAGCTATGGCCAATTCATCCATTAGGAGGTTCAAACAAGCATGGCAAAAACGCAAATGGTAAAACAGATCTCAGACTTAGTGAAATTAACACTTGTCTGGAATTTCAGATCATATAGCCCTCTTCGGAGCAACAAATCAACATGCTACAGGACCTGAACATGACAAAGAAAGACATGGCATGGAGCTACTCAACAAGCTTAACAAAAGTCCCTTAGTGACCTTGAGCAAAAACGGATCACAAAATATACTAACAAGCACACGAACATAGCAAAAAGCATAATCAGTTTTCAGACTTAGTGAAAACTGGGACATGCTGAAATATAACTCATGAAGGAATGTTTACAAGCTCGATGCACTCACCACGGTGCAAGTCATGGCAATACAAGCATACATCTCTTAAGAAGGCACAAAATACAAGCTAGACATGGTAAGAACAATGGCATAGCATGCACGGATCAACTACAATAACATCGGCAAAATCGCAAACAAGTTGACGATCTGCCCAGATTCGCAACGAAGCAAAAGTAGAGCTCGATTGACTCAAGCTAGGATGCTCCATAATTGCAAACAAAGACATGGATGGATAGAGCACTACAATATTAACAAAACTCCTTTACTGATCATCCTCAAAAGAGGCACGGATCACTAGGAAACAACATGAACATATGGCATCATGAACTAAACAATCCCAGGACTTAGTGAAATCACTAAGTCCCTGAAAACAGAATTAGCAAGTGCACCACTTTGCAAGCTTGCACAAGTCACCACACACATCCTAAAAATACATGGGTTGCACCTATGGAAAGATGAAAAAACCCTTAACAAAACATATGAAGAACTCACGGGCATAGCATGCACACATTAATCATGGCAAAAATGACAAAAGTGCTAAACGGAGTAACAGATCTGACAATTAACTCAAGTAGCCCTCTTCTAACAGCATTTCGGGCATCAAGATGAGCTCAAATGAAAATGATGCAATGGAATGAAATGATGTACCCTCTGAGATGAACATTTTGATATGCTATATGCATGAATCGGAGTTATGGATGCAAAGTTATGGAGCCGCGAACATAGCAACTTGGATCAGGAATCTCCGGGACTTGGCAAAAAAATCAACCTCTCCTAGGGTTTACTGTAGCTCCGATCCAGATCTGGATCGCACGGAGCCCGAGGATCGACGGCCGGAGGAGTCGCCGGAGTTGGGCCGGCCGGAGTCGGGGACGAGGCCGGGGCGGCCGGTGGTGGCGGGCGGCAGCCGCGGCGCCGGCGAGGTCGGTGGCGGCGGGCGGCGAAGCGGGCGGCGGCGGCCGGCTCGCGGGCGAGGTCGGTGGCGGCGAGCGGCGGCCGGAGTGGCGGCTCGGGCGGCGGGGCGGCGCCGGCAGGGAAGCGGCGGGCGCGGCGCCGGGAGGAGGAGGGCGCGGGCGGCGCGGGCCGGGGAGGGCCGGCCGCGGGCCGCGGTGGGCTGGCGGTGGAGGCGGCGGGCGCAGCCAACGGGGCGGCGCCACGTGGCGGCGGCGGGCGGTGGCGGACACGTCCGGCCCGAATCGGACGTGTCCGTCGGCAGGAGGTGCAGTTTTAGGGTTTCGGGGAGGGAGAAGATCCGAAAACGGAGGGGTGTATATATAGGCCTAGAGGGAGCTAGGAGAGTCCAAATGAGGTGCGGTTTTCGGCCACGCGATCGTGATCGAATGCTCTAGGACATGGAGCAGAGTTTGGTGGGTTTTGGGCCAAATTGGAGGGGTGTTGGGCTGCAACACACACGAGGCCTTTTCAGTCCCTCGGTTAACCGTTGGAGTATCAAACAAAGTCCAAATGGTACGAAACTTGACAGGCGGTCTACCGGTAGTAAACCAAGGCTGCTTGGCAAGTCTCGGTCCAATCCGGAAATGTTTAATCCCCACACACGAAAGAAAGCTAGAAATGGCCACCGGAGGAGAACGAAGCGCCGGAATGCAAAACGGACAACGGGGAAAATGCTCGAATGCATGAGACGAACACGTATGCAAATGCAATGCACATGATGACATGATATGAGATGCATGACAAAGACAACAACACACGGAGGCAAAACCCGAACCCGAGGAAATAAATATAACTTAACGCCGGAAACGGCAAGAGTTGGAGTACAAATAGGGAAAGTTACATCCGGGGTGTTACAATGGGCCATCTTAAGTAAGGGTCTAATATATCTACATACTTAAATAAATTAAAAAGGGGGGTATTTGCCCCCCTTCCTCCTCGGCGCACTTCATCATGTTGTATCTATTCAATAATTATTTTATAGTTGAGTACGTTATATCACATGTAGATGGTGTATGGAGACTTTATTTGCTAACTAAAATTAAAATAATGATGTTTATGCATATATTTTTTTTTCATGATATACGATATATATTGTACAAAGTATAAATATATGTTATACTTGTGCATGTCCAGCCGCGAGGCGGGAGTCAGGGTTCTTGGTAGAAGGCACCTGGATGTCCTTCTCACGAGCAGAAAGGCGATGTGGACGGGATTCAACCGCATGGTGGGCACTGCTAACACATCCAAGTTCTAGAGGAGATCTGGTTCTTTTCCACCAAAATCCCTCCATGCTATGAATTTTGCAGCTCCCCCGTCGTCGCATCCCAACGAGTAGCCATCGTTGATGCGTTGTTGGAGGAGTCAAGGTCATCTTCGTTCATGTTTCTTTTCCAGGAGAAACAACCGTCGCCACAGCCAAATGACCGACGCCGTGGCCCATGCGAGCAGGTCTAAAACCTTCACCGCCATTGACTAGAATCCACACCTCGACCATTGATTGCAAATTTTTGTTGATAGCTTACCGGACCAACAACCAAACACAACCTTAGTCTTAGCAATCCAATATATGGGTTGTACTCTGAGAGCACTTTGCTTAGAACTTGCAAAATTTATGAGATTTGGATCTCAAAATCCAAAAGATACAGACATACCAACCTTCATAACCAATCTGAGAGAGTGACTAAGGTTGGCTGAGGATGCATCACTTGGCGTGTTGTCAGCCGCTACCACGTATTGCGTTCTGGGTGCTCCCTCAGGATTTTTTTTCTATAAACGTTTACAATTTTTAGATGAATTTTTCATGGTTTTTTGGCTTTTCGTTTTTTGCCCGGCTTTTCCTAGGTTTTGGAGGGGAAACAATTGCGCGAAAAATATTTATTTTTCTCCCATGAAAGGCACAATTTTGCTTCTCGTGGAGGCACAGATTTGCTTCCGTGAGAGGCACAACTTGCCTCTCGGAAAGAAAAAAACTCGCGTTTTTTGCTTCTGCGAGAGAGACAAATTTGCTTATCATGTAGGCACATATTTGCTTTAGCGAGAGTCGCTGTTGTGTTTTTTTTTCGAGAGGCGCACAGATTTGCTTCTCATGGAGGCATAGGTTTGCTTCCGCGAGAGGCACAGCTATGCCCCTCAGAAAGAGAAAACATGTTTTTTCGTGAGAGATTGCTTCTCGTGGAGGCACATGTTTCCTTCCTATTAACATGAGATCTAGTTTTGAAAATGCCGACGCGAGAAACCAACAGTGAAAACGGACAGTGGTTTTGACACACAGATTTAAAGATAAAAACATTTTGAATAAACAAATCTAGAAAAGGGGAAAACTTCTAGGTTGTGAAAAGTGGCAATGGTACTCCTTAATTTTTTTTGAAACAAAACATCGCCTTTATTCATTGGAAATAACAGTTACATCGTTAATAAGAAAAGTTACAATATCATTCATAGGTTTCTCAAAACAATCTCTAGTCACGGAAAATTTAGCTAATCTAGCAAGTTTGTGAGCAACTTTATTTGCTTTCCTATTACAATGCTCAAAATTGATACGCGGAAAATCGCACGCCATAAAATAACAATCATTAGAAACTGCCGCCACCACTCCCGCAGAATGTCCTCCATTCTTCATTAGTTGTCAGGGGAAAGTCCTTGTGATTCGGCCAATCTGTTATCCAAAAAAAAAGTGATTTCGCCAATCTGATATTTCTGTTTTTTTTTGAGCGTAATCTGATCTTCCTGGATACGCGCCTTCTGTCCCGCATGGGCCGTCGGCCCGTCTGTGCGCGACGTCGCGTTCCCCAGTCCGGCAGTCCAGTCCCACTCGCCCGAGCGGGTCTATTTTTCCACCTCAGCTCGTCTCCCTCGTGCCCTACCTACCCCGCTTGTAGCCGCCGCGTCTGACCCAAGCCTTCCACTTCCACCCAGCCGCCCGCCCCCCATGCCGCTCCCGATGCGCCGCCTCGCCGCCGCTCCCTCCCTCCCAGCCGTGCACCCGCACGACTCCCCTGCGCCGCCCTCCGTTCGGCTCCGGCGACAGCATGGCCGGGTGTCGATGGAGAGGTCCTCGACGACGACGGCCCGAGGTATTTCGCCGCGGCTGGCGGAGACTGGTCTTATCTCTTGTTCTGTTAGCTAAGGCCTGCGGCAATTACCCGTCAAAAAGTTTACGCCTCCGTGCAATGTACCATGTATCGAAGTATCCTTCTGTGCTCGATTACGGGTTTTTAGTCTATTTGGGTCGGCTTCGCATGCTAGGATATAAGTCTGAAAGTTCGCCATGTATCGAATATCTCATCTGCGAAGCAAAAGTTACACGGTGTTCCTCCTTTCTTGCTGGAATAGATTTTGATAAACTAGCCTCCTACGGTGAAATGGTCGAAAGAAATGGAACATATTTTTCAGGCCTCTGGAGCCTGTTTTCACTAAAATAGTTTACTAATGACCTCTGGTATTGTTGAATCTGGGTTTCCACATCCTTTGATGAAAACTGGTGCTGGTACTAGTAGTGCCCTATTCTCCATGGGCTGGCCATTTTAGACCAGAGGGAGATTTGCAATAGGAAACTTGACCGACCTATTTTTGTGTTTTTTATGGAGGGGGTATCATTTTGCTTCTGTTATGATGATATCATCATATGGTTGTTGAAAATCTGCAGGTGTTAGTTGCGTGATGGCAAGTGGAAAGGAGCATGCAGCAACTACTAGTGGTGATGAAAAGAAAGGTGGACTGCGTGGCAAACTGAAAAAAGTTGTTCTAGCTTACAGCGGTGGCTTGGATACATCAGTAATTGTTCCATGGCTTAGGTACAACTGCAAATGTTTCTAAATTCAGTAAGCAATTTACCAAATTAAAGGATGAATTGGTTTGTCTAAACTATGTTTCTTTTTTTTTATTGAAGGGAGAACTATGGCTGTGAAGTCGTCTGTTTCACTGCTGATGTTGGTCAGGTATGTTAACATAACTTCAGTGATTCTACTGTCTTCCTTTAATCTGCAATGTTGTGCTAAATTACTAACTATGTCCTGCTTGATAAGTGCCACAACTTTCTCTCTCCCGTCCCTCTTTGTACATTTTTACTTAGTTTTTGCTCTTCTGATGGTTATATTTTTTTTACCTTGAGTTACAGATTCTATAATTTATTCGTTTGTTGTCTCTGGCTTCATGCTGTTCCAAATTTTACAACTTTGAGTTGTTTTTGTATCATACCTTTTTACGGAGTATTTTGTTTTCTATCAGTACATAACTGAACTAGCATTGTTTGGACCTTTTTTCTAGCTTCCTTCCAGTGAACCATCAGTTAAGCTCATATTTTACCCTTTTAGGGTGACATTGAATTGGAAGGATTGGAGAAAAAGGCAAAAGCTAGCGGTGCAAGCCAGCTTGTTGTGAAGGACTTGACAGAAGAATTTGTTGGTGAATATATATACCCCTGCTTGCGTGCTGGTGCAGTTTACGAAAGAAAGTATCTGCTTGGGACTTCCATGGCTAGGCCTGTTATTGCTAAGGTGAAATTGATAAACTAGTTGTATTTTGTGATTTGTGTGCATATTACTTCTGCAACATAATTGTCTTACAAGTAAATTTGAAATGAATCTGTTGTTGATCTTCAGTTACAGTATCTTTTGGAGTGTTTTTTTTTTGTAAAATCTGCACTTTTTTGTACTAGAATAAATGCTTCTGAGATCATTTATATAAGGTTGCTGTCACTTTTTATAGCTAGCCATCCACCCTGGTACCGTCTAAGATTTGTTACATACAGCATGATTAATTTCTCATTGAGCTTATAAATGCAAGTTTGTTTTTCTTCAAACTTTATTTTATTTGTTCCCTGGAAGTCTTGCCTGTAAGAGTTGCACTTGTGCTGTAAGCTTTGTAGGATCTTAACTTAAATATGTAATTCTAATAGTTGGTGGGATGGATGAAATATTCAAATGAAGTACTTGCAACTATATACCACAAATTTTATATGTCCTTATATTCCTTTGAGGACTACTAAGCAATATATATCTTTATTGCAGGCAATGGTTGATGTTGCCAAGGAAGTTGGCGCAGATGCAGTTGCTCATGGGTGCACTGGGAAGGGCAATGATCAGGTACATACTGGCATACTGCTGTTCATGGAAATGTTAATGTGGGCAGTCATCTGATGCTATCGTTTTCTGTAGGTTCGCTTTGAGCTTACATTTTATGCCTTAAATCCGGAACTTAAAGTGGTGGCACCCTGGAGGGAGTGGGATATCACAGGACGTGAAGATGCAATTGAGTATGCAAAGAAACACAATGTGCCAATTCCGGTTTCAAAGAAATCAATATACAGCCGAGATAGAAATTTGTGGCACCTTAGCCATGAGGTATATATAACCTATTGTCTTGTTGATGCCTCTTAGGGTTTATGGAGCTGTATTGTTTTTTTTTTTTTGGTTTGAAGGATACATATCGTACAGTAATTCGTACATGATGCGTAACATTGATGCCATCGAGTAATCTTCGATTGAAAAGGGTGATGCTTGTCAGATGATCTGAGTTATTCTCAACATTTTCAGGGTGACATTTTGGAAGATCCAGCAAATGAGCCAAAAGAAGATATGTATATGATGTCTGTTTCTCCAGAAAATGCACCTTCAAAACCTGAGTATGTGATCAATCCTTTTTCTTTCCATAAGGCCACACCTGTTGTCCTGAATAAGTATTCTTTATGCTCTTTATTTTATATTTACTGCAGTGTACCCTTTTTACTAAATCTGTACAATGGTTCATCTTTGCTGCAATGTGGCCTATTTTACTAAATCTGTGCAATGGTTCATAACTTCATATCCCCCCACGTAGAGTTGAATTGCGTAGAGAACCACCCAAATGATTTGGATTCTGGACACGATTATTCTAAACTAGGCGTGTTGAATCGTGGCATGATGAACTTGAGTTGTTCAGCATTGTGAAGTTCCCAAGTTTTTTACATTGCTAAGTTTTTCATGTTTTCATTTACCCATTTACCCAGCAGCTTTTAATGTAAAGTGACACTGTCATACTGAATAGAAATGGTCACGTTGTTGTGGCCATCAACTATCTCTAGGTGGACTTATGTTATGGTTCATGAAATCATCTTCTATAACTTGAATCAGGAACATTACTATCGGTCCATTTCTGTTGTAAGCACTTTGTTCGTGTATTGTTTTTAACTACAATTTTTGCTGAATATCATGCGTGAAATCATTGGAACTGGTAACACTACCGTCAGTCCAATTTTGTTGTGAACAGAACACTTTGTTTGTGCCTTTTTGTTACATTATAATTATAATTGGCTGTACAAAAACAATCGGTTAACTGCATGCTTGGTTGCAGAACAGTGTTGTTTCCATTGTTCCACGATAACACACATATTTATACTCTGTTAGCTTGTTGTGTATAAAAACTAAACTTCATGCAGGTATCTGGAGATTGGTATAGTTGCTGGTGTTCCTACTTCTATCAACGGTAAAGATCTCTCGCCAGCAACTCTCCTCGCCAAGCTCAACGAAATCGGCGGAAAGCATGGCATCGGGCGCATCGACATGGTGGAGAACCGCCTGGTGGGGATGAAGTCCCGTGGCGTCTACGAGACCCCCGGCGGCACCATCATGGCGGCCGCGGTCCGCGAGCTCGAGTCCCTGACACTGGACCGGGAGACGATGCAGTGGAAGGACATGCTGGCCCTCAAGTACGCGGAGCTCGTCTACGCGGGGCGCTGGTTTGACCCGCTGCGGCTGTCCATGGACGCCTTCATGGAGACCATCACCACGACGACGACCGGGTCGGTGACCCTGAAGCTGTACAAGGGGTCGGTGACCGTCGCGTCCCGGAAGAGCCCCTACAGCCTGTACAGGGAGGACATCTCGTCGTTCGAGAACGGGGAGATCTATGACCAGGCTGACGCTGAGGGTTTCATCAGGCTGTACGGCCTCCCCACCCGGGTCCGCGCGATGCTGGAGAAGGGCATCTAATCTAAGGTCGTCTTTGCGTCTCGAATAAATTGTTTTCTCATTGAAAACTGCCGAGTGTGTGTCTTTGAGTAACTCTGGACAAATGGAAGATTTCCAGGCGGGTGGGCTTTGAGCACATTGTGGAGTTTCTGTTTTGTTTGGTAGTATGTATTGAAGAGTTGCTCCAACTTGCAGTAATATACTGTTTGGTGCTGCGGCCGGGTGTGTTCGGTTACTCGCATCATTTTTGGGCTTCCTGGGACCTGATCCGTAGAGACATCATAACGATGGAATTCCTCCCTGCCCCCATGGTGTTGGCTCCAACATCGTTGGTAGACTTTGAGAGTGGTTCCGTGGATCTGGACGAGCATCATTGTCGTACAGGAGTGCATCCTCTCTTTGTCAAGCCTCGTATTCTTCTAACTTACCCATGGTGGTTCTGGGACAGATCGATCTTCAGCGACTTGTTGGTCAAGCGTGTGCTTTGTCCTGCCTCTTGCGATAAGTTTCTGTTGACGTTTCTATAGCCCATGGTGGCGTGTGTGGTTGCTAGAGATTCTGGTTCCATCTTTGCAACACCTTTCTGACAAAATTTTCTTCGGGAGCGTTCTTCATGGGCTGGCTAAAAAGACGGAGTTGAATGACTTTGTAGGCTATGGTATATTTTTCATTTCTTGCTTGGGTCTTTAGTGCATTCCTTTTTTTTTTGCGGAAAGGGTCTTTAGTGTATTCCTTGACTTTTGAAATGCCGGTGGGTGTTTCTTCTCAAAGAAAATAAAGTTACACGATTGGCTTTTCGGTTTTATCATTTCTTCACCAGTCGCTCTTGAAGCTGGCTGTGCTTTGCTCTCTGGGCGCCCAAATTTTGCAGGGTAGGTGTATGCAAGGAACCTGATTCAGTTCAGGGCTCGTTGAGAGAATTTAACAGTGTTTCATTTTCTCCTCGCGTTACACACTGACAATGTAAACTACAGAATTGGCACTGTACAATCAGGATTGTTTATCTTCACCTGCTTCCGCCAACTCGTTTCACTGGGTTCCAATCATTTTACTGTACACACATTTGACTGGTTACAAAATCTTGCTCTAGCCACCCTAAAAGAATAAACACACCATCCTACTGTCTTCAACAAAGTGTTTGATTGTCAGCACTGTGGTTGTGTGAACTGATTGCCCGGACAAAATCTACAATCAAATGAAATATAATTACGAGGTGTCCAATGAACATGGGAAATTTCTACTCCCTCCGTTTTGAATTACTTGTCGCAGGTATGGATGTATCTAGATGTATTTTAGTTCTAGATACATCCATTTCTGCGACGAGTAATTTGGAACGGAGGGAGTAGTAATCAAGATTTCCTGGAAAGCCTTAGATGAAACTTACTTGCTAGTCAACCCTGTTTTGTTCAGCAAGTTCTGTGGAACTGCTCCACCCAGATCATTGCCTTGCAAGAATCTGGATACATGAAGAAAAACAGTAAGCAAGTGCTTTGCTATGGCTTGTGCAAAAGCAAATAAAGTGCAGCTAATTTGGAAATGAAAATAAGTACTCCTTCCGTTCCTAAATATAAGTCTTTTTAGAGATTTCAAATGGACTACAAAGAACGGATGAACGGATGTATATAGACATATTTTAGAGTGTAGATTCACTCATTTTGCTCCGTATGTAGTCACTTATTGAAATCTCTACAAAGACCTATATTTAGGAACGGAGGGAGTAGATTGTAGGAACATTCAAAACTTGTGATGCACCAAGGAATAAGATGGTACAAGCAAGAATCTCTAAGATATTGACAATTTAGAACTTACTCCCTACGTTCCAAAATAATTGTCCTTGTTTTAGACTTTTAGTTCAAATTTGAACTAAAACCACAACACTTATTTTGGAACCGAGGGAGTACAAATTTACATGCGGATATTTTTTTGTTAAACATTGCTCGGAGTCCATGCAAGTACAATCTATTTACAAACGACCAGTCATTTTTTTCTAACAAAATGCCAACTGCAAAAACTCACAAAATGCACTAAAGGAGCTGCAATTGGCTACTCAGGGGTTAATCAAATATACCCAATGGGTAAATTGCCAACAGCAGAAATAAACACACCATGCAGATACCGAATATTGGCCAAGGAATAGTTATGTCTTCAGAATGAAAATAAACTACTGTAGATCGACATGGAAAAAAGTTTGTGGCTTGAGTACTCTCTCAGCGTGTATGGCTATTTTGGGGAAAGGGGATGGGAATTTACTGGTGGGGGTTTATTGGGGGATTAGGCTTGGGAAGTTGATTATTAGTCCCAAACCCACGTTTGGTGCTTGGTGGGAATCAGGAGCGGGAATTTGAGAGGAAGTTTCATCCCACGTGAATTAACGACACCAATCTAGGGAACTTGCAATGAGAATAAAATAAGATCCCCCAGGTTTGAGGTGTTGCACTTATGGCAAAAGACTGTGGATAAGGGATCAGTTTCCCTTATGGCCAAGGAGCCGCTTCAGCTTCCAGATATGAGCCTCCATGACCGCCAGAGCTGCCACATTTACCACTACAGCCACTGCGCCAATCAAGCAAAGCACCTCTGGAACAGAACACCACAGAAAAGATCTGAACGGCGCATAGTAACCATCCTCCTCCAACACCATTGGCAATGGACGAGCGGGAAGAAGCCACGCTGCAGTCAGTCCTACGATCTACGTGCTGCCTGAAAGGGCAACCCGGGGGCCTGGCAAATGTTTCTAAAATAGTTGCTATGCTTTTCGTGTTTTATGCTTTCTGTTCTTTGAATACTCTGACATGAGCAGTAATGTAGGCAAATATTCTGAAACTGGAACAATAACCAATAAGTAAAAAATATTGACACAAATAGACTCACAGTTCACGCAAAGGCTGAATTGTCCCCAACGTCTGAGCTATTGTTCCATTCAACTTGTTATCGTTCAGGTGCCTAAAAAGTAAAGACAAACCAATTTTTGAAGTAACGTATGAATAGTATGATTGTATAAACAATTTTCGAACTAAATTGCAAAGGCCGAAGGGTTAGCTTACAATCGTTGGAGTTTTCCCAGATTGATGAAATCAGGAATAGTTCCAGACAAGCTATTGTTTGCAAAAGATCTGCCAATGGTAATAGTGTCATTTTGCTAGCTTATATTTTCATTCACCTTGATCGATTATAAATAGAACTTACATATCAGTAAGAGCAGTCAGATTTGCAATGTCAGGTGACAGAGATCCGGAGATACCCATACTTGAAAAGTTCCTGGTGTAGACCAATACAAAGAATTGTTACTGCAAACTTGCAAAGGATAAAAGAATTGCATCGTATAGATGGAAGGATCATGAGTTAAACTCACAATGAAATGACACGTATATTTTGTCCTTCATCACATGTAACTCCAGTCCAAGCATATCCATGAGGCATACATGGATCTCCAATCCAATCATCGGGTATGTTTTGGAGGCTTCTCTTCATACTCTCCATAGCAAGCGCTGTAAAGAAATGAAAATACTAGGTCAATTTCATAAAAGAGACAGGCGCAAGTTAGAGCAACTTGCTGCATTGCAAGAACATCATGTAATACGCCCACAACAATATTTAAAGGACAATCACTACAACCTAAAGTCGATGTGTACACTTGATAAAATACCTGAAGAATACAAGTATGACTCGAGGTGATGCTAAAATTGGGAGAGATGTCGAATGGTCATGTATACGCAAATTCACCAAGGCACATTTTGATGACATGTTGCTAACACAGTACATAAACATACAATCTACCATACAAATAACTGAATCAATGCTACCAGAATCATTACACATTTACATACATAATGTGCATTGCATCAGGCTGAACAGGAAATGTTTCATTGCTTTTTTGCATGCACTGTCAACTCAGGGGGAAACAATTGATAATAAAGGAATAAATGCAGCTAATGATGTACCATCACGTGTAATTGTCAGTCTTCCGATGGGAAAAATTCCAAAGACTTCGCCAGCATTGATAAGTGGTGGAAGAACAGACTTAGAAGTCAATATAACTCTGGTTAGGCCTGAGAGAATCCATTGAGTTGCAAAGACAGAAAGACCAGCTGATGTTACTGTCCCTTCGTAAAACTGGTAATCATTAATATTCACATCCAAGGTCCTCGAACTATTAGCCAATGTATCAGCAAAATAAAGAGAAACATAATAGCTGCCATTCTGAAGAGATATTGGAGGCCATTGCAACACCAAGGGTGAATTTTGTTCTGCTACCAAAGCTGTATTAAATACGTCAGGAGGAGGAAGATTCCAGAAATCGGCTGAGGTAACGTTGTGGGTACTACTGACTGCATGTTTTCTGTCTGGAAATGGCTGCCAATAGCGGTCAAAACTGTCATCAGGGTACCTAAGTTTGAATGTAATGAAGAAAATGAAGTCAGAGATCTACAGAACTTCCTCACAAGAAAAAACTACATAAAGCTTCTAATTCGTAGTCCTCTACAAATGGGAGAACAGAAGAAAAGGAAAACATATATGATATAGGCCGACACACTTCTTTCCTTTTTGTACTTCATTTAGTGAGCATCTTTTTAACAAGTACTTATTTGTTCCTTGGAATAAACTTGTAAAGTTCTAATCACTAGTGCATGCACATGTTTCCTCGAAAAAGTAATGAGAAAGAGGTTCAGGAACTTTTGGTATTTTTGCTTAAGAACTAGGGATTCGATATGATGAATTCTGCTTCTTTGATATTGGGGGATCATGTTCGTTGCTCAACATGCTATAGGAGTCAAAGAAGCAACAGCCGCAACATGACGATAGAAATTAGAAGAGCTTTAAAGAAAGAGAACTACCAAATCAACCTACATCTACCGAATAAATGTTGTGAACCACATCCAGAGTTACTTTACATGACAAAATAAACCTCAGATCAGAAACAGCTGAAACCTAGAGCTATTCACTTCACAAAGAACTGGCCCAACTGGTACTATCTTGTGATAAAAACTGGTATATGCCTGATCGACAGCATTCTCAGCCATATCGACAATGAGTCAGTTCTGCAGTCCTAATTCCTAAACCTACTCAAATTATGGGAAATCACAGAACATCTACTAGCACTTCATCACTAAAAGGGCACTGAAATCACGGCCAGAGAAGTCGGCACTCACCTCTCGACGTCGCCAGTCGAGCCAAACTTGGTGCGCGCAATGAGGCCCATGGCGCTGCCCGTGAAATCCGTGGCGTTGTACACCGAATCATGGAGCTGGATGACCTGCAGCGCGTTGATGAACGGGCCGGATTTCGTGTAGTCGGGGTTGACGCCGAGGCAGAAGGTCAGGTTCCTGCCCCTGGCCGGGAACACGGCCTCGTAGTGCGAGGCGCTGCCGGCCAGGACGTCATCGGCGGTGTCGACGGCGGTCCAGAAGGTGCCGTCCACGATGAGGTCGAACACGGGCGGGGCCGTCGAGGTGGGGCCGTAGAAGAAGGTGGGGCGGAGGAGGTAGCGGCGGTTGGGGTCGACGGGGAGCGCGTAGCAGAACTTGGCGTTGGTGCGGTACGGGAAGGCGCGGAGGGAGGCGAGGGCGGGGTCGAGGAGGCCCTGGACGGAGAGCGGGCGGGCGGAGCCGGCGGAGACGTAGGGGCCGTCGGGGTCCCAGCGGAGGCCGCGGCTGTCGGTGGAGGAGCTCGCGGCGCCGCAGTCGAGCTGGTAGGAGAAGCCGCGGAGTCGCTGGCCGGCGGCGAGGGGGAGGAGGAGGAGGAGGACGGCGGCGGCGGCGGCGGCGCTGAGGAGAGGCCGCATTCTGGTGAGCCTTGCTGTTGCCGGAGGATTTTGGGCGGAAATGGAGGAGAATTGGGATGGTTTCGTGCTGGGCGGGTGGGTTGACTCGGCCGGCGGGGAAGGTGGGCGCGGTCAGCGGAGAACGGGCGGCGGATGCGCATGCGCGTTCCCGGCGGCGGGTCGGGCCGTAGGGCTCGGCTGGGTCACGCGGATCCGCGGACATTTTTTCCAGCTCAGCTTTGTTGTCCTTTTTTTTAAGAAAAATTTAGCAGGAGAGCTGCTAAGATTTCATTGATTGGAGAAGAGGTCGATGGCCAGAAACATGAACAACATATAGACAGAAAAACACACAAAGAATAAGAAAAAAAGATTTTTTTATTATTTTATTTCATTATCAAATAGTGTATTCCCTCTGTAAACTAATATAAAAACGTTTATAGATCACTAAAATAGTAATCTAAACGCTTTTATATTAATTTACGAAGAAAGTACAAATTAGACGAGACTTTGCTGACTCATCTAGATTAAAATTAACAAATTCGAAAAAAGAAGACACCGGCTGCAACAAGAAACAACCAGCGTGCTCTACCCCTTCTGAAAAATAATTCTATGAGACCGGGTCTCTTTTGCCATCTCTTGAGAACCCCTTTTTAGAAAGGTGCCACGTGTTTTCTCACCAATCTCTAAGTACTCTTTCTTTTTTAAGTCCTCTTTTCCCCCAACACTTAATCACATCTGTAGTTGGCACCATAGTCGATCTCCTCTTGGACCGCATTTTCGAGTACACAACCATGCTAACTGGGGCGGACCGAGTGAGCACCAATCCACAAAAAGCAACCATATGACAAAGAGATGCGAGCTCTCATTACAGACCATAATTGTGGTAGCAGTACCCATGGTCGTATGGGAGCATCCACAACGAACTCGTCCTATATTAGCCATCGGACAGCATCCACAACGCCATGCGCCGTCCTCCCGGGGCGATGGAAATGAAGGCGCCCACGGTTTTCCGCGTCTCCGGGCTCGAGCTGGACGGCGTGCCGCGACTCTCCCTACCGTTGTCGCGCTAAACATGTTCCAACCAGCGTCCCTAGTACACACCGACTTGGCGTGTTTTGATGCCGCCGAGGCCGCCCTGCCTCGTGTTGCTCGGCAACGTCTAATGGCTAGCTACATCCATTAATCCGAAAAAGGGCCTACCCAGTTGAGGCCACCGCTACTAACGCACCTACATCATTACACGACGAACAAATCGTTGGATGCATCGCCGTTCACCGGTGATTTGTGTTAATTCAGACGTACCTAGTAGCGGTGAGGTCATTTGTGTTAATTCAGACGACCTGATAGGTCCGCGAACGTTGGAGGGCTCCGTGTGCGAACTGCACAAATCCGTACGTTTACGCGTGATTTGACGTACATAATTGGAGATGCCCTAGGTGGCAAAAACATTGTGCTCAAAATACAATTTGGTCCATGTTTGGTTTATGTGTTATTTTTTGTTGCTAGCACCCAATTTTCACGACGGAGGGTGCAAAGCCGTGGCCGACTCGGAGGTTTTCACGGGAGGACGCGTGAGGTGTTCGTGGGAAGACCTCATCATCCTACTGTCGTTCCTGTGATGTTGTTTGGTATCGACCGAGGACACGTGAAGCTTCATCCAGGGCCAGAATTTGGGCCTTGTCTTTTCTCTTCATTTTTGTGTAGATGATCGACTCCCCCCCACGAAGGGGAAGATGTCGCACATTTTTTGTTTGGTCTCCTTCTTCGTCCGATGAAGCTCATCGAGATGGAGCTTCGTCGGGGAACTTGTGAGTTTTGTGCCTCCCTCCCCTGTTTGGACGGAGTTGGGATTATCTCCGGGCCCTACTCGGTGCTAGCTTCTCAGGGTTTGCGGTCTGTGTAGATCGTGACCATCGACATCTTCTAGTCTACGTCGGCGACTTCCCAGCCGATGTTTCGTCAAGCTCCTGGGTTTCAACAAGATTGCTCTACTGAGACAGAGGCAGAAGAAAATCGGTGCTTATTTCTTTAAAGACTTCCTTGTAGTTTCTTGTTCTTGGATGCAAGTTTTTCTTTTTTGGTAAGGGCCGGTTTTATCTAATATACGACCTTGGGCCTTTCCGCAAAGGAAAAAAAAGGAGGAGAAAGTTGAGGACCAACGGGCCTGGTTGCACTTGCACTTGCACTGTGGGCATTTGCAGGGTTGCGTTGCAAACATACCAAGGGGAGTGGGCGCACATCGCAGCAGGTTCAATCCCGTCCCTTGTGCACACATCCGATGGCCGGGCAGCAGGAAGAGAGCAGTCCAACGCAGAAACGGGCACGAGGTTCACATGACGAAGCTACACCTGGAGATGGACCGTGCTTCACTCGCCGATATGTTGAAAGGGCATGAGAAAAATCTACCGGCAGCAGGACCTCTTGTAGAGGAGACAAGGGGATGATGAAGATGTTCTAAGAAGTGAATGTGTCGTGGGTAATAAGGCGTAGCGCAAATTCTGCCGCGGGTATAATAAGTTAGCTGAAGTACTCAGTAGACTTGAGCGATGAACTTTCGCAAGGGCCTGGTTTTCTGTTGCCCCAGATTGTATCCTGGGGCAGTATTTGATCCAAAAACGAAGACGCAGAGGCGGGCACGAGGTTCACGTGGCGAGCCAGCGAGCCGCACCTTGGCGCCACCGCGTCCAAGTGTGGAAGATGGCGGACTGACCAAAGACCGAGGACGGAGCAGCAGCAGAGCCAGAGTAGACCCTCGCGCCGGCCGGTCTCTTCCGGTCGCCCTCGCCGTCTCCACCTACCCACACCCAGCGCCAGCGGCGACCCTCGCGACGGAGGGCTCGTCCCGCGCGCGCGCACGATCGATCCATGGCGCCACCACCACCCACCCACCCCACGGCCACGGACCCACCCAAACGGAAAACCCAAACGGCTCGTTCCAACGTACTGCGCGGATACCGGAAGCGAGATACGCACGCAGCGCATCAAGGTAAATTTGACAATTTTAACATGTGAATAAAATCATTTTATAAGATAAACTGCTTCTAAAAAAATTCACTCAGCTGACCTTTTTAAGTGGCGTCCGACACAAAGGCGCCACACTACACCGTGCAGCGTCCGACATGCCTAGCCATCATCGCACCCGGATGATCCGAAAATTACTAAGTTAGTGTGCAGCGCCTAGCGTCTAGGCGTTGCATTAGTGGAGCAACCACTAGTACAACGGCTAGAGGCTAGGCGCTGCACATTTACCTAGTAATTTTTAGTCAGTCCGAGGTGCGATGCTGGTCAATCGTTGCACGGTGTAGTGTGGCGCCTTCGTGTCAAACGCCATTTAAAAAGATCAACTGAGTGAAATTTTATTGAAAACGGTTCATTTTGTAAAATGATTTAATCCACAAGTCAAAATTGTCAAACCCCGAAACGGCGAAACCAGACTGCCGTGCCGTGCCCTGCCGTGCAGCCGTGGGTACGTACGTGACTCGTAGTGGCCTGGCTGGCTCGCAGGTAGCCGCCACGCTGGCCCTCCTCTGCCGTGACGTCCCCCTCTTCTCCTACTCCTCCTCCTGCTGCCTACACACACCCCGCGCCCCGCCCCCCTTTCCCTCCCCTCCTCGCTGGAAGGAAGGTACGCCCGCCGATTACTACTACTTACAGGCTGCTTGGACCCCGCGACGAGCCAGCCAGCCAGCAACAGACCAGCAGCCAGCCGAGCGCGCCGAGTAGGGAGGGAGAGGGAGAGCCTGCCTTGCCTGGCCGAGATTCCTCTCGGAGTCGGGCTCGGGGGATCTCGCCGGCCGCTACGCGATGGAGGGGGAGGACGGCGGCGGCGGGGTGGACTGGGACAGCCTGGCCGAGGCGGCGTCGGGGGCCGTCGGCGCGCTCGTCAGCACCACCGTGCTCTACCCGCTCGACACCTGCAAGACCAAGTTCCAGGCCGACGTCCAGACGGACCAGGGCGCGCACAAGTACAGGTCAGTCCCTCCTCTCTACCCCTTCTCCTGCGTCTCCGGCTTGACTCCGTTGCGCTCTGCTGTCCGTCTGGAATTCTGGATATAAGGTGATCGCAGGCTCGAGGACCGGAATTTGGGTCCTCGGTCGAGTGCGAGTTCGGATCTGGGGGACTGGATTCTGCAGACGATGATTGGGGTACTCCGTGGATCGTTCTGACAGCTAGGAATATCCTGCGTTAGATGTGGAAGGGTTGGTTTCTACATGAGCCGATCGTGGATTCAGTAAATCAGTATCTCGTTAGGCCCAAGTTTTTCGTATGGTGAAGGGCAAAGAGTTACCCACTTGTGGTCTTTGCACAAGTTGCTAGGACTGTAGTTTTGGTAATCACCACATTAATGGATTGTTAATCCATTTAAGGTTTACAAGGTGTTCGTTTAATCTAGAAATTGTACAAATCTGCATGCATGATTACTTCAGGTCGTGAAATAAGGAAGGAGCTTGGGATTCAGTTCCAAGCAACAGGGCTAGGTTGATTTCTTACAAGCTCTAGAAATAGTGAGATGGATCATTGTTGTAATTTGTAAAGCTGTAAAGGAAAGTAGTTTAGCCAAAATAAAAGGATCATACCCGTGAAGGTGTTTCCTTGCCGATCACCTAGACCTAGTAACTGAAAAGTGGCGTAAACAATACAATATCATACACTAGTAAAAGAGATGTGTTGACCTTAATATTTTGGCTAGTTGAGATGTTTGATTGGCTGCATTTGTGTGCTCTAAAAAGATTTAAAAGGTTTTTGAGCTTATGAAGATTTATCTTCTCATGTAGTATGTCCTCCCCTTTATGTTTTTCGGTGAACGAGATTTCACTGCATGCTGTTACATCTCTAGCATAAAATTCCTTTTCATCATATACGTTGAACTTCTCTAGTTACTCATTGTACATACTAACTGGCCTCATGACTTTTCAGGAACCTTTCAGATGTCTTTTGGGAAGCAATTAAGAAAAAGCAATTTTTGTCCCTATATCAGGGCCTTAAGACGAAGAATATCCAGTCGTTCATTTCGCAGTTCGTTTACTTTTATGGCTATAGCTATTTCAAAAGACTCTACCTGGAGAAGAGTGGAGCTAAGTCCATTGGAACAAAAGCCAACTTGTTGATTGCAGCCGCTGCTGGTGCTTGCACAGTTGTTGTGACACAGGTAGCTAGTCCTATAGATTCTTGAAAAACAGTTTTAGCTGCCTGATCTTATACTCGTTTTTCTCACCATTTCAGCCATTAGATACGGCATCTTCTAGAATGCAAACAAGTGCTTTCGGAAAGTCCAAAGGGCTGCGAGCAACTCTCGCGGAAGGTACTTGGCTTGAGGCATTCGATGGCTTGGGCATTTCCCTCTTGTTGACATGCAATCCTTCTATTCAGGTACTAACTTCTGCATCATTATTGTACGGCATATCTTGTGGAACTTAATGTTGGTCCTCTGAGTTACATTGTCCAACTATGTCATTTTCTGACTACATTGTTCGAGTAATTTTTGGTAAAGAGATATGTAGATGCTTCAATCCAATTGAACAATTTTTGTTTGAACAAACATGGGAGCCATCACAAACAAAACATTCAGCTAGGGCAAAATTCTTGGAATGTTGTCTGGTTGTACTATGATGTACATGTAAATACCATTGCAGTTATCTGTAACTTTAATGGAGCTCTCGTACAGTCGTACCTTCCATTATAGAACTTGGGATAATATCTAGAACAAACTACAAGGAACAACTCCAGAACTTATCTGTGGATGCGTGTTGTTGTCCATGTCTCCCACTAGAGCAAGTGCATATACCAAATTATTTAGGCCTGCAAACTGGTGTGAATCATTGGCCTCGTGATTTTCACCTTCTTGATTCAGTCAATAAATTTAGCTCGCCAGGAGGGGGTGGCATTTGCATACGATTTTGATGGCATTTTTAGTTTGAGGGGATGGCAGTTTCTTCAGAGTGACATGACAGTTTCTGTGAGAGAAGGTAATTTTCATTTTTAAACTGCCATTGTTTGATCTCTTCAGAACTAAAACTGCCATCAAAAGGGGTTCGCTTGCCACCCCTCTCCCAGCGGCCAGTCGCCAATTAACTTTCCCGAATTATTTAGGTCTGCAAAATGGTGTGGATCATTGGCCTCGCGATTTTCACCTTCTTGATTCAGTCAATAAATTCTCGATGTTTTGTAGTAACTGTAGAGCCTTCAAACATGTTTCAATATTGTTGAGTATGTAGTGTCTGCATTACCATATTTAAAGTGAAAAGTAGCAGTGTATTCTTAATCTGAATACAACCTTAACGGTACTGCTCTTGGGTGTAACTTGTAACGTTATAAGCTTTATTTTCTTTTCCTTTTTCGTGCACGAGATAACAACTGTTTTATGTGCAATCCTTTGCAGTACACCGTGTTTGACCAGCTTAAGCAGAAGCTAATTCTGAGGCAGACGCGTAAAAACGCAGAATCAGCGGGTGATTCTTCCCTGGTTGCTCTTTCTGCTTTCTCGGCATTTCTCCTTGGTGCCATCTCAAAAAGTGTTGCAACAATCTTGACTTACCCATTAATCAGGTATGGAAACTTTACTTTGCCAGCACTTGTTATCTGGACTTCTCCACTTGCTTCTGCTTGTTAGTGCTGCCTATAAAGTATAAATTCAACCGCCACTGCAATTATATGATGCCATTTTTCAAACAGGTGCAAGGTCATGATTCAGGCTGCAGACCCCGATGAGGACGACGAGGACGAATCTGAAAAGCCAGGCAATTCAAGGCCTCCCAAAACAATGTTGGGCGCCATGCATGCAATGTGGAACAAGGAAGGCATCCCAGGGTTCTTCAAAGGGTTACATGCTCAGATACTAAAGACAGTTCTGAGCTCCGCATTACTGCTGATGATAAAAGAGAAGATTTCAAAGTTCACTTGGATCTCGCTGCTTGCCCTGCGGCGATATCTCTTTGTTTCTCGGAAGAGAATCAAGAGTGCATAGTTGTATCATGCATATGTCAGACCTGAGAAAACCAGTCTAATCGTCCACTGGTATTTCAAGATCGTATTATACCAAATAACAGAAGTACAGAAGCAGAACAGCACGATCATCTTGAGAGCGCCATGGAATGTTCTGAATAAATTTGTTTGTTTTTCCATGTAGTAGCTCTGAGCATCTGATTCGTACTTGGAATGTAATGGAATGGAGTGGAATAGGTGTTGTCCAGAAGTAGTTCTGGTGATGTGATTGTGGTCTGGTAGACTGGTACCATACGTGTAAAATATCACTTTTGTTCTATTCTTTCTTTCTTTGCTGGAATTGAAGCAATAGCAATAAATCTCCCATGTTGTGAATTTCGCGCCCTACCCTAAGGCTTCATGCCGAAAGAATTTTCGCTTGGCGCTTGCAAATTTTGCTTTGGCACTGGCACGCGGATCGCCGGGACGAGCAGGAGGTCGGAGCGCCGCCGCGTGGTGAGCCCCATCAGCTCGGCCATGTCCAGCTCCCCGGGCACCGTCCCGTCCGGCAGCTCCCAGTCGAAGTGGTAGAGAAGGCTGGCGAGCGCGAGCTCCATGTTGGCCAGCCCGAACGCCATCCCGGGGCACATCCGCCGCCCGGCGCCGAACGGGATGTACTCGAAGTCCGTGCCCTTGAAGTCGACGCCGCCGCCCTCGAACCTCTCCGGCGAGAACTCCTCCGGCGAGTCCCAGTGCGCCGGGTCCCTGCCGATCGCCCACGCGTTGACGAGCACCATGGCGCCCGCCGGCACGTCGAAGCCGAGGACCCGGCACGGGGCCCGGCACTCGCGGGGGAGCAGCATCGGCGCCGGCGGGTGCAGCCGGAGCACCTCCTTGATGACGAGGTCCAGGTAGCGCAGGCCCGCCAGGCTCTCCTCCGTGATCCTGTCGCGCCCGTCGAGAGCTCGCCGGACCTCCTCCTGCGCCTTGCGCATCACCCTCGGGTTCCTCATCAGCTCCGCCATGGCCCACTGCAGCGCCGTCGCCGACGTCTCGCTGCTCGCTATGAAGATGTCCTGTCCGAGTTGAAGCAGAGGAAATTAGTCGCCGACGTACGGTGTTGAAAAATTCTCCTGCATTGTAGTACGAGATGAGAAGCTTACGACGATGACTGCCTTGATGTCGTCGGTGGTGAGGGGAGGATCGAGCTTCCCCTCTCCCTGGATCCTCAGGAGGACGTCGAGAAAGTCGTCGCCGTCGGCGCCGGCGCCGGCCGGGTTGTTCTCTTGATGCTCCTGGATGATGGCGTCGATGAAGTCCCTCATCTCCCGGCGCTCCCGCTTCATCTCGCGCGGCATCCGGCTGACGAGCATCGCGAGCCGCGACGACGGGAAGAGGTCCGGCAGGGACTGCGCCGGCGCGAGCTTCATCCTCCGCTCCAGCATCCGGAGGAACGCGCCGCGGTCCTTGAACCGGCTGCCGATGACGGCGCGCACCGACGAGTCCGCGACGTACGCGCTGATCCGCTCGCTCAGGTTCACCGCCGACGACGGAGACGGAGACGGCGCCACCGCCACCGACCGGAGCAGCCGCGCGACCTCCTCCTCGCGCACGGGCCGGAAGGACCTGACGCGGCGGGAGGTGAAGAGCTCGAGGGCGCAGATCTTGCGGAGCTGCCGCCACGCGTCGCCGTAGGGCGCGAACACGATGCCCGGGCTGTCGCCGAGGAGGGCCGTCCCCGTCGGGGTCATGGGCCGCGACGCGAACGCCAGGTCCTGGGTCTTCATGATCTCCCGCGCGGCGTCGGCCGAGGAGGCGACGACGACGCGGAGCTCGCAGAGGCGGAGCAGCATGAGCGGGCCGTGGCGGCGCGACAGGCCCAGCATCGCGCGGTGCGGGAGCGCGCCGGCGACGTGGTGGAGGTGGCCGATGACCGGCAGCGCCCACGGCGACGGCGGGGGCCGCGGCCGGCTGCTTCCCTCCTCATGCCGGCGGGACGACCGGATGAGGTAGAGCACGGGGACGACGACGAGCAGGGCAAGGAAGAGCATGGAGAGTGGAGCTAGCTCGGCCATGGCTCGATTGACTCTGACCTCCGATCCGAGCTAACGCAGCAGAGCTTCTCTTCGTCTGTGTGTGCGTGTAGCGTAGCGTAGTAGACCAGCAGGAGCAGTAATTTTTGAGCACTGCTATACACACGACGGATGGACGCACGACCCACAGACGACAAGTCAGGTAGACCGTAGGATTAGCTGGGGTTTTTAATCTGTGTGGCTCCTGCTCCCGTCGGGCACACATCGTCCAGCAGTCAATCGTGTGCAGAGCACTTTCGGTAATTTTTTGTAGTCAGCGTTCGCCTGATCTTAATCTGGTCAATATCCTGTAGTAGACCAGTAGAAGCGTTCTGTACGCTACACTGACGCTTTGCCCAACCACTCACTCACTCGGAAAGCGATTTTCTTAGCGTAGCCAGTTTCTTCTAACGGAGTTCAATCCACCATCCATGTTTGACTTGGGCGAGTATTTATTATAGTGAAAACTATCATTTGACAAATCCGCATCTCAGGCATTGTGTACCACTGAACTATCATTTGACAAATTTTGCCTAGAAACTACCTAGGCGGTGGCTGAAGAGGAGAGTGGTTTTTCTAGCGGGTAATGGGATGCGGCGCATTTCGATTGGGGGATGTGCGCAGGTATTGCCCTACTATGGCAATACTATACATTGTCTGACACATATATTCCCTCCGTTACCAAATATAAGTTTTTTTAGCAGTTTTGCTGAAGCACATCTAAATGTGACATAAATATTGCACATCTAAGTCTTATGTCATTGATCATACATTGAGATTCGTGTGGATATTTTCTTTTTTCCTTTTTCTTTTTTTATGCTTGATTCACTCACTTAGATGTGCAATAACTAGAGCACATTTAGATGTGCCCTAGACACACCTTTTTTTAGAGATTCCGCTATGGACTACATACGGAGCAAAAAGAATGAATCTACGCTCTAAAATATGTCTACATATATTCGTATGTAGTTTGTAGTGAAATCTCTAAAAAGACTTATATTTAGGAACGGCGGGAGTACATCACACTATCTTCTCTCTTCTTCAATCCAACTAACTTTCTTATCCACCTCTGTGACTTGTGGGATAGCTAATGAGGAGGCCCCATGACAAACTGACTAGTGGGTATGTTTGAACTAAAAAGTTAGTAGTACATCTCACCCACCAGTGCTTTTCAGTCTGATTACATAGTTTGTATCAATTTTATCTTTTGAACAAAATATCCGATTGACAAACCGTTTGGATATTAGAACTCATGATATTTAAATCTTCAAAACAAGATAAATTTTGCACACAGTTGAATTTTTTTCAAATTCAAATTACTTTTACGTTGCATGTTTTCATTGCTTTTTCAATCCGGACATCGTGTAGATCTGGCTGGTCCGGCCCAGGCAGAGCACTCGACGGCTCAGTTGAAGGACCAGCATTCCTATCAGGTTCCCTTCCAGCAGAGGCTTCTGCCTCTTGAGCCTTTGCTGGCTCTCCGCCTATTTCATTGAGGTTTCATTTCTATTTTGGGTCTTGAAATAAGTTTTCATATCGTTTTGTTAAATTAACTTTCATGGCTGGGATGTGTTCTAAAGGCGTTATTTTCATAATTTTTTGTACGGTTTCATTTATGTGCCACGACTATTTTACATGTTTTCATTATTTTTTTCATGCATTCTCTTTTGCATGTTTCATTATTGTACCATCTAGTATACTCACTTCATTCACAATAGTATATGACACGCATGTCATAAAAAGCATACCCTCGAATTCCTATGTGAAAGGAGTTTGTGATGATATAACCTTTATATCATACTTCCTCCGTCGCATAATATAAGAGTGTTTTTGACACTACACGAAAGACGTCTCATATCTTAAGAATGGTGTTCCAATGATACAATCATCTAGAAATCATACCAAGCTCATGAATGAACTTTCGATTCATCACCCTTAATTTTTGCTTCTAAAACAATAATATACTTAGCCTTCTATTATAGAATTCACCACAGTAACTTTCTTGGACCAATTCCAACTTACTGTGCCACCATAAATCACTTTTAATTTGAAATCAAAAAATCACTTGGAGTACAGATGAAGATTTTATCGATGTACTACTTACAAGGATCCTTCATTGATGTAACTCCTTACAACAATCTCTTCATTTTCTCCGTGTGTGAGAAACATGTTGTTAATCCTTAACAACATTTTCATAGTTGTCCTATGATCAACAATTTGACCATACTAGTAACTTTTACTTATAACTAACTTGGAGTATTGGAAATATCTGGTTGTTTACATTGAAAGTGCGTTATATCGACTAGAGGGGGGGTGAATAGGCGATTTTTATGAAAGTCTTCAAAACGTGGGAGTTATGAAGACAAACAGCGAAGATTATGCCTATTACTATGCAGCGAAAGTTAGATTACACTAGGCTAGCCATGGTCAAGTATTCAATAGAGTGAAAGCACAACGACAAACAACTGCAGTGTAATAAGGATCAGGTAGGAAGAAGTTATGAAGCCAAACAGATTATACATTCATGTTGTGAAGACAAAAGATAAAGCAAGCATGCAATGTCTTCACAATGAGTAACAGTAAGAAAAGGAAGTGAAGATGAAACCAGTGACTCGTTGAAGACAATGATATGTTGGACCAGTTCCAGTTGCTGTGACAACTGTACGTCTGGTTGGAGCGGCTAGGTATTTAAACCTTAGGACACACAGTCCCAGACACCCAGTCCTGAACACACAGTTCAGGACACCAAGTCCTCACCGTATTCTCCTTGAGCTAAGGTCACTTAGTCCTCGCCCAATCACTCTGGTAAGTCTTCAAGGTAGACTCCCAAACCTTCACAAACTTCGTTCACTGGCAATCCACAATGTCTCTTGGATGCTCTGAACGCGACGCCTAACCGTCTGGAGGATTCACAGTCCTCAAGTGTAATAAGTCTTCAGATCACACAGACAAGAAGACTTAAGTGATGCCCAATTTACTCTGGCTCTGGGTGGTTAGGGCTTTTCTCCTCGCTAGGAATTTTCTCTCAAAGGCTTCGAGGTGGGTTGCTCTCAAACGACAAAAGCCGTGCACTGAAATCTGAGCAGCCAACCGTTTATGGTTGTAGGGGGTGGACTATTTATAGCCACTTGGCAACCCGACCTGATTTGTCCGAAATGACCCTGGATCACTAAGGAACTGACACGTGTCTCAACGGTTAGATTTCAAACTCTCATGGCAACTTTACTTGGGCTACAAGCAAAGCTGACTTGTCCGGCTCTGGACAAGATTTGCTCTCATTGTCTTCACTCGAAGACATAGGTTTTTGATTTAGGCATCACTTCAGTCATTCTGACTGGTTCTCCTGGACCCCACTTAACAGTACGGTGGTTCCTATGACTCAACACAAAATAAAAAGAACTACGAAAGATCTAAGTCTTCGAGCTCCATAGGCTTCATAACGTGTCTTCTTTTGTCATAGTCTTCAATGTGAATATCTTCATATACCACCTTTGTCTTCAATGTGTTCATACATTTTTAGGGGTCATCTCTTGTGGTAAAACCGAATCAATGAGGGACTTCTACCTGTGTTATCCTGCAATTCTCACAAACACATTAGTCCCTCAACTAGGTTTGTCGTCAATACTCCAAAACCAACTAGGGGTGGCACTAGATGCACTTACAATCTCCCCCTTTTTGGTGATTGATGACAAACTAGTTGAAGTTTTCAACGGGGAATATAGTCTGTGAAATTGTAAAGGATAAGGAATTGTCTTCATAAGTTGCAAGGGCTCCCCCTGAAGATGTGCATATAAGTTAATTTGCTTTTGGAATGCAAATGCACATTGCAGGTTGTACTTGTGGAGATCCACTTCAGCTTATGATGACAATCCACTATGCATATGCAAGTATGAAGATGATGACATGAATAATGGAAAATGGACGTCTGCAGAATGAGATAAGTGCGGAATTTATCATCGCACATGCGGAATTTATCTTCGCATACAGGGTGGCAAACGAGTAGCAGACGACCATCGAGTTTTAGTGTTACAACTCAAAGAACCAAATGAAGCAAAAAACGAGAGTTGTAAACACGAAGCAAAATATAGCAAACCATAAAGCACCCGCCCATATGGACCCGCTTGAAGACTATCAACCCATATGCTTCTCCCCCTTTTGTCAGCAAGGACTAAAAAGGTTTGAAGACATAGAGTGTCTACTCGTTTCCAGGAGCAGCAGGGTCGTTGGAGGTGGTTGGCGGTGCAGAAGAGCTTGGAGGTGCTGAAGCAGGTGGCGGTGATGTAGCATCGTCTTCTTCATCAATTATTCTGGCAGTGACTGTGGCAGCAGATGAAGAAAACTCAGAGTCTTCAAGTGATGGTGTGTTTCGCATCACAGCCCTTCTAGGAGGTGTGGTGTCAAACTTGAAGCGCTCAGTGAAGCCATCCTCTTCAAGTTCAGCTTCAGTACACATCATTGAGAGCCCTTTCCATGGACGACGGCAGGTTTCATGTGTAACGAAAGCGTTCTTGGTGGCAAGGTTTCGAAGACGATTGACATCCACCAAGAGGCTTTTCATCTAACGCTTTAGCCAGTCGTGATGCCTATCTTGCTTTTGGTGAAGGGCCACAAGAAGCTCTCGGTCATTGAGGGCACGAGCGCGCTTCTTGGGTCTTTGAGCATTTGTGCTGTCTGTGGCTTCAGTAGATGCTGGGCGTGGTGCACGTGTAGTGCCAGCCAACGGATACACCCTGGATATGGCTTCAACACCTTCATCATTCTGAGTGAAGCTCTGGTGTTCTGCATTCTGAAGACTTAAAGGTTGCTTGGCAGGCTCAGGATATATAGCTTCAGTGGAGGTATCCACATCTGGTAAGAAGATCCGATGGTTGCGGCCTGAGGGCTGATACGAGATCGCAGAGTGCAGTTTAATCAGCCTCATCACCCAAGGAGCATAGAATTTCAAACCAAATAATTCTGAGCCAGACGCTGCAAGTTGGCGTATGAAGAAATCCTGTGCGTTGAAGCATTTGCCATGAAGGATATAGAATATGAGACTCTTCATTGCACCCTCAATCTTGGCATGTGGAGAGTGTCCCTTAATGGGCCAGAGAGTCCGCCGGATGATGTGATATATGGTCCTGGGCAGGTACTCAAGGTCTTCAACGAAGAACTCAGTTGGATAGGGTGCATCATGAGGCAATGGCTTCATCATTGAGAGCATCTGACTCATATTTGGTTCAGGCCTCTGGAATATGCTCTCAATAGCTTCAGCATGTATTTGACAGCCTTCCTCGAAGAATTCGCCAGGAGTGGGCAGGCCGGTGAGCTCAATGATATCAAATGCATTGGCTTCATGATGGACATTGCCGGTAATCCACTCCAGGATCCAAGTCTTCGGATCTCTGTTGTATCCTTTAATATGGAGGGTGGCATAGAACTGAAGCAGAAGCTCTTCATTCCAGTGCTCTTCATCAGTGACAAACTGCAGCATACCCACTTGCTTAAAGCAATCCAAAGCTTCCTCTAGACATGGCAGACCAGCAATGGCTTCAACCTCAAGGCGCTTGTGCGGGAAGATGCGACCTTGGTTGTATAGGATGCTTGAGTAGTAGCTGCGTTGAGGATAGCTCCAGAACCTATCTGATACAATCCTTTCCCTTGAATAGGGGTTCTTGGAGCTGTTGAAGAACGTATTATCTGCCTTGAAGCTATTGATATCAAAGGAGCCAGGTGCTGATGCAGGACCTGGGAACCTTGGGACTGGCTTCTGGACATGAGGCCTGTGCTCAACATGATAATCAAATTAAGGACCAGCAGCAGACTCAGGAACAGAAGTGTCTAGATCAGTAGCTTCGCTGTTTGCTGAAGCTTTTGGTGGGGAGGGCTCCACATTTGCTTCAGTGTGTGTTGTGGCAGCCTCATTTTCAGCCGCCACTTGTGTAGTTGGAGGGACACACTCAGGCACGTTCTCCTGGAGAACTGTGTCTTGATGGAGCGGGGGAGTGGGTTCTGGTGGTGCTTCTTCATTGTCTTCGGCTGATGCAGCCAGAATTTCTTTAGTATAGACTTGAGGCCTTGGACCTTTGCGAAGCCTGCGGAATGCAGACGACGCCTGTGGGGTTGGAGTGGGCTGGGCCTCAATGTCTTCTTCCTCTTGAGGGCGATCCGCCCATGACGCATCTTGTGCAATTGGCGTCAGAGGACGACCAATGCTGATGAGTTCGCTTGTTTCAAGCTGAGGAAGGGCTGCATCATCTTGCACATTGTCCTGGTGACCAATGTCTTCAGCAGCTATGGGTTCGGCTGCTGGAATATCTTCAGCTTCAGGAGCCTCTGTGGGAGCAGGCTCATGAACTGTCAGTTGTCTTTCTGCATTGGGGTGAACCATAAAGAGGGGTTCAACTATCAAGGGCTCTGTAGGAGCAGCCCGAGATTTCTTGATCTTGCGCTTCTTCTTGCTGGGGTCAGAAGGAGAGGCTTCAGAGTGTTTCCTCTTCCTAGCTTCAGCCTCTGCATTCCGTGTCTTTTTGAGCTCTGAAGCGGTTGACCGGCTCTTTGGCTTCGAGCCAGTCGTGGCGATTGGGAAGACAATCGGAACAGCTTCTTGCCTTGGTGCCTCTGGTTCAGCTGGAACAGTCTTCTTCTTTTTCTTTGCGGCCATCTTGGGGTCGATGACAGGACGCCCAAGTGCCTTGCGTTTTTCGGCCTCATTGTAGGCTAGCACGCATCGTTCAGCCAAAGACTTCATCCGCTCACGTGAGCCCTGAGCTTCTGCACGCTTTTTCAGAAATTTTTTCTTGAGCTCATGCAACATGGTTTTGAAGCTCTTCACTTCCTGCACGCTGATCCTGGCCATGTGCTTCTTGAACTGAGCCTTTTCATGATCAATTTTCTGCTTCAGTTCAACAATGCGCTGGGCAATGGCAAGTTCTGAAGCAATTGCGCCTTGGAAGGCGACGCTGAGGCCAACGGGCAGCTGCAGATCTTCGAAGCTGATGTCTGGTGAGGCAAACCATTCGTCGATGAAGTTGTGGATGATGGCGACATCAAAGAGAGGCAAATTGTTGAAGATTTCAGCTTCTTCTTTGCTTTTGATAAGCTGCTCTAGAGCGTCATCTCCAAGATCTTCATTGCTTGATAGATCAATGGCTTCGCTGCGCAGAATG
Source organism: Triticum urartu (assembly GCF_003073215.2). Classification (NCBI taxonomy): domain Eukaryota; kingdom Viridiplantae; phylum Streptophyta; class Magnoliopsida; order Poales; family Poaceae; genus Triticum; species Triticum urartu. The sequence continues at coordinate 436,524,367 of NC_053022.1, read as the reverse complement.
GCAGCAGCAGTGAGCTCTTTGCCGGTGTGTTGCTGGGGCACCTTTTCCTTCTGGGGCTTGGAGACGCGGGATACGTCTTCAGACTGCACACTTGTTGGAAATATGCCCTAGAGGCAATAATAAAAGCATTATTATTATATTTCCTTGTTCATGATAATTGTATTTATTCATGCTATAATTGTGTTATCCGGAAACCGTAATACATGTGTGAATAACAGACACCAACATGTCCCTAGTGAGCCTCTAGTTGACTAGCTCGTTGATCAACAGATAGTCATGGTTTCCTGACTATGGACATTGGATGTCATTGATAACGAGATCACATCATTAGGAGAATGATGTGATGGACAAGACCCAATCCTAAACATAGCACAAGATCGTATAGTTCGTTTGCTAGAGTTTTCCAATGTCAAGTATCTTTTCCTTAGACCATGAGATCGTGTAACTCCCGGATACCGTAGGAGTGCTTTGGGTGTGCCAAACGTCACAACGTAACTGGGTGACTATAAAGGTAGACTACGGGTATCTCCGAAAGTGTCTGTTGGGTTGACATGGATCAAGACTGGGATTTGTCACTCCGTATGACGGAGAGGTATCACTGGGCCCACTCGGTAATGCATCATCATAATGAGCTCAAAGGGACCAAGTGTCTGGTCACGGGATCATGCATTACGGTACGAGTAAAGTGACTTGCCGGTAACGAGATTGAACGAGGTATTGGGATACCGAATATCGAATCTCGGGCAAGTAACATATCGATTGACAAAGGGAATTGCATACGGGGTTGATTGAATCCTCGACATCGTGGTTCATCCGATGAGATAATCGTGGAGCATGTGGGAGCCAACATGGGTATCCAGATCCGGCTGTTGGTTATTGACTGGAGAGTCGTCTCGGTCATGTCTGCTTGTCTCCCGAACCCGTAGGGTCTACACACTTAAGGTTCGGTGACGCTAGGGTTGTGAAGATATGTATATGCAGAAACCCGAATGTTGTTCGGAGTCCCGGATGAGATCCCGGACGTCACGAGGAGTTCCGGAATGGTCCGGAGGTGAAGAATTATATATAGGAAGTGCTGTTTCGGGCATCGGGACAAGTTTCGGGGTTATCGGTATTGTACCGGGACCACCGGAAGGGTCCCGGGGGTCCACCGGGTGGGGCCACCTATCCCGGAGGGCCCCATGGGCTGAAATAGGAGGGAACCCAGCCCATAGTGGGCTGGGGCGCCAGCCCCTATAGGCCCATGCGCCTAGGGTTCCACCATGGAAGATTCCATGTGGTGGAAGGCACCCCTAGGTGCCTTGGGGGGGAGGGTAACCTCCCCTTGGCCGCCGCCCCCCCCCCTAGTAGATCTCATCTACTAGGGCCGGCGCCCCCCCATGGCACCCCTATATATAGTGGGGGGGAGAGGAGGGATTTCACACCCAGCCCCTGGCGCCTCCCTCTCTCCCCGTTACGTCTCCTTTTCGTAGTATAGGCGAAGCCCTGCTACTGTGACGCCCTGCATCCACCACCACGCCGTCGTGCTGCTGGATCTTCATCAACCTCTCCTTCCCCCTTGCTGGATCAAGAAGGAGGAGACGTCTCCCGTCCCGTACGTGTGTTGAACGCGGAGGTGCCGTCCGTTCGGCGCTGGTCATCGGTGATTTGGATCACGTCGAGTACGACTACATCATCACCGTTCTTTTGAACGCTTCCGCGCGCGATCTACAAAGGTATGTAGATGCATCCGATAGCTCGTTGCTAGTTGAACTCCTAGATGATCTTGGTGAAACGAGTAGGAAAATTTTTGTTTTCTGCAACGTTCCCCAACAACACTGACTTCAGGAGGTGCAGTTTTTAATGGCTTCGCCCTTGAGATTTTTGACGAAGGGGCCGGCTTGGAAGCTTTTGGCTTCTTGGACTGCTTTGGATTCGGTACAGCAGGAGCTTCATCAGACTCAGAGTCAGCTGGAGGGTCATTCACGGCAGTCCCTTGGACTAAAATGTGGGTGATGAGGCCCTCAAGGTTGGCAAATGGACCGATGATATTGGGTTCTGCGTAGCGTGTGCCATCTGCCCTTGGTGCTGGGGGACCAGGGTTGAAGTCTAACCCAAATTTCTTCTTGTTCAGCTTCGCTGATTGTTGGGCAAACTGAAAGTTGCGCTTGAAGAGATTGTCGTCACGACACTAGAGGAGTGATGATGGATGCGCATCATCAGGCTGTGGTCCTCGGACCATGCACGGGTAGAAGCCTTGAGCAATGGCTTCATCTCTGGTCTTGGGTATGAGATTCTTGTAAAGGATGCCCCCATGGTTTCTTGATGGCACATTTCTCAGCATACTCCTGGGTGACGAATCGGTATTTGAACCATTGTTCTGCCCAATAGCGTCAAATCCATTGGATTCGAGTCTTGCGCTGCCCATAGCTCTCTTCAGGATCTGTTTTATACATTTCTGCCAAGTCTTCAGGAAGATCTTTGGAAGTTCCTTCACGTCTCTGTCTGCCCCCCTTCCTTGCTGCTGCTTCTGAAGCCATAAACTTTAACTTGAAAGGCTTCAAAACTTTCAAAGGCTTCAAAGGCTTTCCTTTTCTGGACCAACAGGAACTGGCTTCAGGAGAGTTTATGTGTTGCTGTAGGAATTCTGCAAATGAATGCAGACTATGAGAACCGAAGGATTCTCCCACGGACATGTACCACACTTGGAACTGCTAGACGGAAGTGGGAGATGATGCCGAGCAGTTCAGTCCTCCGTGCCCTAACTTGGCGACGGAAGACACCTACGGCGACGGCGGAGAGAACGATGTCCGCGGTCGGCGTGAGGACGGCGTCGGAGAGGTTGCGGCAGCAAAGCGCTTCGTCGCCGGCGTCGTCGAGTGCTAGCGGTGGCGCTAGGGTTCGTGCGAGGGTGGAAGAAGGAGATAATGACCGCGGTAATTGTGAATTTATAGGCTCAGGGGCGGCACTGTGCTATTACACAGGTGCCCCTGGCGATTCGCATCTGAGGAACGCGTGGCCAGTTTGTGGAAGTTTTGGGTCTGTTCCACGTCCTACGCACGCCTGGATTGTCGGGCGGTCGTTCCTGCTTCTCCGGATTTTATGTGGAGGAATGAGCATTAAAGACGGACTTTATGGTTGTCTCTATATCTTCAGCTGACAAGGACACAGTGAAGACATTCGACAGTTTCAATAGAATGCATATGACTTGGAGAGATAGAATTTGAGATAGAAAGCATAGAGAGATTAGGGTCCGATCACATTCACTTAGTTCAAAAGATTCAACCAAGAAGACATAGCTATAAGTGAATGCTGTAGAGGACAGAACACTAGTATGTATATATCTATATAATCAACGTAGTGAAGATAATCATGAGGACATGTTGAGTTCGAAGCCAAACCAAATGTGAAGACATTGCAAGGTAACGCCATGAGTGAAACACTTCAAAATGGAACGTTTGGTGGTGGCGTTACCCACCGTATAGGAAGTATTAGACCCAGACACGGCGCACAATTATCGTGGCGCTCCGAAGTCAAATTCCACATTAATGTATTCACACTTAGAATGTATGTCTTCATTGATTGAAGATATACTTTACTTTGTGTGTTGCACATCTAAGTCATCATATGCATAAGTGTTAGGATGTGTGCCTGATCACAGGACATTTGAGGATTCCAGGATATTTAGCTCACACCATAACTTGCAAAACCTCTTCTCATCCAAGGGCTTGGTGAAGATATCTGCCAATTGCTCTTCAGTGTTGACGTGTATGATATCAATGTCTTCCTTCATAACATGATCTCTGAGAAAGTGATGACGAATTTCAATGTGCTTTGTCTTCGAGTGTTGAACTGGGTTGTTGGCAATCTTGATGGCGCTTTCGTTGTCGCAGCAAAGTGGTACTTGCTTTAGATGAATGCCATAGTCCTTGAGTGTTTGCTTCATCCACAGAAGCTGAGCGCAGCAAGATCCAGCAGCAATGTATTCAGATTCAGCAGTGGAGAGAGATACACAGTTCTGCTTCTTTGAAGACCAACATACAAGCGATCGTCCCAGAAAGTGACATGTGCCTGATGTAGACTTGCGATCAACTTTGTCACCAGCATAATCAGCATCCGAAAATCCAACCAAATCAAACTCTGAGCCCTTTGGATACCATAATCCTAGAGTTGGGGTGTGAGCCAAATATCGAAGAATTCTCTTCACAGCTAGGTGATGCGACTCCTTTGGTGCCGCTTGAAATCGAGCACACATGCAAACACTAAGCATAATATCTGGCCTAGATGCACATAAATAAAGCAAGGAACCAATCATGGAGCGGTATACCTTTTGATCGAACTCTTTACCATTGTCGTCAGGACCTAGATGATGTTTGGCTGGCATTGGTGTCGTGAAGCCTTTGCAGTCTTGCATACCGAACTTCTTCAGGCAATCTTTGAGATACTTCTCTTGAGATATGAAGATGCCATTGCTTTGTTGTCGAATTTGAAGACCAAGGAAGAACTTCAGCTCCCCCATCATGGACATCTAATATTGCTCTTGCATCATATATCCAAACTCTTCACTGTACTTCTGATTGGTGCAGCCGAAGATAATGGCATCCACATATATTTGGCACACAAACAATTCACCATCATATGTCTTTGTGAAAAGAGTGGGATCCAGGGAACCGGGTATGAAGCCTTTGCTCTTCAGGAAGTATTTGAGTGTGTCATACCAGGCCCTAGGGGCTTGTTTGAGGCCATACAGTGCCTTGTTGAGCTTGTATACCATGTCAGGATGTTTTGGATTTTCAAAGCCAGGCGGTTGTGCAACATACACTTCTTCGTCAATCTTGCCATTGAGAAAGGCACTTTTCACATCCATTTGATATAGAAGTATGTTATGATGATTTGCATAGGCCAGCAGAATGCGTATGGCTTCAAGCCTAGCCACGGGAGCAAATGTTTCATCGAAATCAATGCCCTCCACTTGAGTATATCCTTGAGCAACGAGACGAGCTTTGTTTCTGACAACTTGACCATGCTCATCTTGCTTGTTGCGGTATATCCATTTGGTGCCTATTATGTTGTGCTTCCGTGGATCAGGACGCTTGACTAGTTCCCATACATTATTCAGTTCAAACTGTTGAAGCTCTTCTTGCATAGCTTGAATCCATTCAGGTTCCATGAAGGCTTCTTCAACTTTCTTGGGTTCTGATATTGATACGAATGCAAAGTGCCCACAGAAATTTGTTAGCTGAGTTGCCCTTGAATGAGTGAGTGGACCAGGTGCATTGATGCTGTCAATTATTCGGTCAATCTGCACTTCATTGGCAACACGAGGATGTACGGGGCGAAGACTTTGCTCTTGCTGATCTGTGTTGTTGTTGGGAGGAATGTCTTCAGGCTGAGCATTGTCTTCATGTTGATCAGGTGCTGAGATGATAAGTTCTTCTTCAGGATGAGCTTCAGAAGGTATAATCTCTCCAGTTCCCATTAGCTTGATTGATTCACTAGCTGGAATCTCATCTAGCACATTTGGCAGTTGCTCTCTTTGTGAACCATTTGTCTCATCGAACCACACATCCACTGTTTCAACCACTTTGTAATGAAAGAGATTGAAGACTCTGTAGGAGTGCGAATCCTTTCCATATCCAAGCATAAAGCCCTCATGTGCTTTTGGTGCAAACTTTGAGGTGTGGTGTGGGTCCTTGATCCAGCACCTTGCGCCAAATACTCTGAAGTAACTGACATTTGGCTTCTTGCCAGTTAGGAGTTCATAAGATGTCTTGTTCAGAAGCTTGTGAAGATAAACACGATTGATTGTATGGCATGCAGTGTCAATGGCTTCAGTCCAGAATTTTCTTGGAGTCTTGTATTCATCTAGCATTGTTCTGGCCATCTCAATGAGTGTTCTGTTCTTGCGTTCGACGACGCCATTCTGTTGTGGCGTGTACGGAGCTGAGAATTCATGTGTGATGCCCAAGGTATCAAGATATGTATCAAGGCCAGTGTTCTTGAATTCAGTGCCATTGTCACTTCTGATGTGCTTTATCTTGGCGCCAAAATTGTTCATAGCTCGATTGGCGAAGCGTCTGAAGACATCCTGCACTTCAGTCTTGTAAAGGATTATGTGCACCCAAGTATATCTAGAGTAATCATCAACAATGACGAAGCCATAGAGGCAAGCAGTAGTAGTAAAAGTTGAGTAGTGAGTGGGGCCGAAAAGATCCATGTGGAGCAGTTCGAAGGGTTGAGTGGTAGTCATGATTGTCTTCAAAGGGTGTTTTGCCCTTGTCATCTTCCCTACTTCACAGGCACCGCATAAGTGATCTTTCTTGAACTTGACGCCCTCGATGCCTATGACATGCTTCTTCTTCGCAAGGGTGTGGAGGTTCCTCATGCCAGCATGCCCAAGCCTCCGATGCCAAAGCCAGCATTCTGAAGCTTTTGCAAGAAGACATACCGCAAGTTGTGGCCCTGCTGAGAAATCTACCACATACAGATCATCTTTTCAATACCCTTCAAACACTAAAGACTTGTCAGATTCCATTAGTACTAGACAATGATATTTTCCAAACATTACGATCATGTTCAAATCGCAAAGCATTGAGACAGACATTAAGTTGAAGCCAAGGGATTCAACAAGCATGACTTTATCCATGTGTTGATCCTTTGAGATTGCAACTCTACCTAGACCCAATACCTTACTTTTACCAGTGTCAGCAAATGTGATGTGGCTCTTGTCGGATGGACGTAAGGTTGAGTCCATAAGAAGGCTTCTTTTGCCAGTCATGTGATTTGTACACCCACTGTCAATAATCCATTCTGAAGACTTTGAAGACGCTGGTGTCGTACCCTACAGTGCAGTTAGGGGGATAGGCTTCACGAAGAGAATTGTGAAGCAAAAACATTTGACGAACCAGTGGGTTATGAAAACTTAGATCCAGATTAGGACTAATAGGGAGAGTAGCATGCGATTCAGGAACGAAGTACATAATGATGCCATTCGGGCATTTTATCTTGCGCCCTACAAGATTTTTAAGGTCCCCAGCAATAGCGTCAGAAGATTTTGGTTTTCTGCTGGAGACCTTTCCCTGCAAAAGAGAGTTAAGCCTTCTTAACCACCCACATCTTCAAGGGTGGCTTAGAAGCAATAAGTCTAAGTGCAGCATCTGAGAATTTTGGCTTTGAAGCCTTAGCAAATAGTCTTGCAGGTGGACAGTAGTACTCATAAGAATAAGCAGAATAATTTTTGGTCATATGAACATGACGGTTCGATGAACCGCTCTCATATTCATATGCCTGAGTATGGTTTCCCTGCAAAACATTTGCGTTAGTGTGACTCAGGTGAGTCCTCTGTTTGTATGAAGCCTTTGGATCGTATGAAGCCTTTGGTCTGAGGTTTGTCTTCTTCAAGTGAGGTGTCATGAAGACATTCACAGGAAAATTTTCCAGACACTTTTTCGGAACCCAGATCTTCTTCATAGGCGGTCCATTCCTGCAGTTAGTACCAATGTACCTGGCAAACACTTCACCATTCTGATTCTTAAACAGTTTATAGTTTGCATCAAAGGATTCATCAATGATAATGGGGTTAGCACAAGTGAAGCCAGATAAATTGGATGGATCCGCTGAAAGTTCCTTTGCAGCAACCCATGTGGTTTTGGGGTACTGCTCAGGTTTCCAGTAAGAGCCATCTGCATTTATTTTCCTCACGAACCCAACACCCTCTTTCCTAGGGTTTCGGTTCAGAATCTGCTTCTTGAGGACATCACATAATGTCTGATATCCTTTAAGACTTTTGTACATCCCTGTTTCAAGCAATGTCTTCAACCTAGCATTCTCATCAGCAATAGCAGTGGTATCCTCAGCAGAGGGGTTAGTTACCACATCAACAGTTGAAGATATTGCAACAGCAGTAGCAGTGGAACATTCAGCAACAGAAGTAGCATTATCACGCTCAATGCATTTAAGACATGGTGGTTCAAATCCTTCCTGAGCGGAACTGATCTGTTCGGCGCGAAGTGACTCGTTTTCCTTTTGAAGATCTTCATGAGCCGCTCTCAATTTCTCAAGTTCTTGCTTCCTTTGAAGATAATCATAGGAAAGCTTTTCATGAGTTGTTGAGAGAGTATCAAGACGATCTTCAAGTTCCTGATACTTAACGTGAAGATTTTTTATGTCTTCAATTAAGGATTCAGATCGAGTCATTTCAGCACCCAACAGATCATCGCTTCTGTCTAACAGTTTTTGAATATGTTCCATAGCTTTCTGTTGTTCAGTTGCAATTTTAGCAAGTGTTTTGTAGCTGGGTTTTGAATCACAGTCAGAGTCATCGTCACTAGATGTTTGATAGCGAGTAGTGCGTGTGTTTACCTTGGCACCGCGTGCCATGAAGCAGTAGGTAGGAGTGGAGTTGTTCTTGTCATTTGCATCGGTGTCGGTGATGAAGTCATTGTCTTCAGTGTTGAAGATGGACTTGGCGACGTATGCTGTAGCCAGACTCGCAATGCCAGAATCAGACTCCTCCTCAGACTCCACCTCTGCCTCCTCATAAGCGTACTCCTCCTCTGAATCCATTTCCTTGCCAACAAACGCACGTGCCTTGCCAGATGAGCTCTTCTTGTGTGATGAAGACTTTGAGGAAGACTTGGAAGAAGACTTTGAGTATTTCTTCTTCTTTTTGTCGTCAGAATCATATTCCTTGCTCTTCTTCTTCCTTCTGTTCTCATTGTCCCACTGTGGACACTCAGAGATGAAGTGTCCAGTTTTCTTGCACTTGTGACATGTTTTCTTCTTGTAGTCATGAGCAGAAGCTTCATCATTCCTTGAGCTTGATCGTGAAGATTTTCTGAAGCCTTTCTTCTTGGTGAATTTTTGGAAGTTTTTCACTAGCATTGCAAGTTCCCTTCCAATGTCTTCAGGATCATCAGAACTGCTGTTAGATTCTTCTTCAGATGAGGAAATAGCTTTTGCCTTCAAGGCACGAGTTCGCCCATAGTTTGGACCGTAGATGTCTCTTTTCTCAGAAAGCTGAAACTCATGTGTGTTGAGCCTCTCAAGTATGTCAGACGGATCGAGTGTCTTGAAATCAGGACGTTCTTGAATCATCAGGGCTAGGATGTCAAACGAACTATCAAGTGATCTCAGCAGTGTCTTGACGATTTCATGTTTGGTGATCTCAGTGGCGCCGAGGGCTTGAAGCTCATTTGTGATGTCAGTGAGCCGGTCAAATGTGTGCTGGACATTCTCATTGTCATTTCGCTTGAAGCGGTTGAAGAGGTTGCGAAGAACACTGATTCTCTGATCCCTCTGGGTTGAGATGCCTTCATTGACCTTGGAGAGCCAGTCCCAGACCAGTTTGGATGTCTTCAAGGCACTCACACGGCCATACTGTCCTTTTGTCAGATGACCACAGATGATATTTTTGGCAGTAGAGTCCAGTTGAGTGAACTTCTTGACATCAGCAGCAGTGACACCTTTTCCAGCCTTGGGAACAGCGTTCTCGATGACATACCATAGGTCGACGTCAATGGCTTCAAGATGCATGCGCATCTTATTCTTCCAGTAGGGATATTCAGTTCCATCGAAGACGGGGCACGCAGCGGAGACTTTGATTATCCCTGCAGTCGACATAGCTAAAACTCCAGGTGGTTAAACCGAATCACACAGAACAAGGGAGCACCTTGCTCTGATACCAATTGAGAGTGCGTTATATCGACTAGAGGGGGGGTGAATAGGCGATTTTTATGAAAGTCTTCAAAACGTGGGAGTTATGAAGACAAACAGCGAAGATTATGCCTATTACTATGCAGCGGAAGTTAGATTACACTAGGCTAGCCATGGTTAAGTATTCAATAGAGTGAAAGCACAACGACAAACAGCTGCAGTGTAATAAGGATCAGGTAGGAAGAAGTTATGAAGCCAAACAGATCATACATTCATGTTGTGAAGACAAAAGATAAAGCAAGCATGCAATGTCTTCACAATGAGTAACAGTAAGAAAAGGAAGTGAAGATGAAACCAGTGACTCGTTGAAGACAATGATATGTTGGACCAGTTCCAGTTGCTGTGACAACTGTACGTCTGGTTGGAGCGGCTAGGTATTTAAACCTTAGGACACACAGTCCCAGACACCCAGTCCTGAACACACAGTTCAGGACACCAAGTCCTCACCGTATTCTCCTTGAGCTAAGGTCACTTAGTCCTCGCCCAATCACTCTGGTAAGTCTTCAAGGTAGACTCCCAAACCTTCACAAACTTTGTTCACTGGCAATCCACAATGTCTCTTGGATGCTCTGAACGCGACGCCTAACCGTCTGGAGGATTCACAGTCCTTCAAGTGTAATAAGTCTTCAGATCACACAGACAAGAAGACTTAAGTGATGCCCAATTTACTCTGGCTCTGGGTGGTTAGGGCTTTTCTCCTCGCTAGGAATTTTCTCTCAAAGGCTTCGAGGTAGGTTTCTCTCAAACGACAAAAGCCGTGCACTGAAATCTGAGCAGCCCCACCATTTATGGTTGTGGGGGTGGGCTATTTATAGCCACTTGGCAACCCGACCTGATTTGTCCGAAATGACCCTGGGTCACTAAGGAACTGACACGTGTCTCAACGGTCAGATTTCAAACTCTCATGGCAACTTTACTTGGGCTACAAGCAAAGCTGACTTGTCCGGCTCTGGACAAGATTCGCTCTCATTGTCTTCACTCGAAGACATAGGTTTTTGTTTTAGGCATCACTTCAGTCATTCTGACTGGTTCTCCTGGACCCCACTTAACAGTACGGTGGTTCCTATGACTCAACACAAAATAAAAAGAACTACGAAAAATCTAAGTCTTCGAGCTCCATAGGCTTCATAACGTGTCTTCTTTTGTCATAGTCTTCAATGTGAATATCTTCATATACCACCTTTGTCTTCAATGTGTTCATACATTTTTAGGGGTCATCTCTGGTGGTAAAACCGAATCAATGAGGGACTTCTACCTGTGTTATCCTGCAATTCTCACAAACACATTAGTCCCTCAACTAGGTTTGTCGTCAATACTCCAAAACCAACTAGGGGTGGCACTAGATGCACTTACATACATACCATGGAATACAAGTGTGGTTGAAATCATAGTTCGTTCATTAGTATTTCAGGATACCGACTCCTTCCATGTGACATTGACAAGAAACTCTTGTTGACATTTTTCATATTAAACTGCTTTAGTATTCTGTCATTATGTATTTTGGCTAAGCCCGATTAGACACTATTATCTCCATAGATCATTATGTCTAATACCAAGACTATTCATTGCCTAAGTATTTTACGGAAAAACTAGTTTCACTAAAATCTTAATACGTGTCAAGAAATTTACATAACTTCCAATCAACAATATGTCATGTACATATAGTGTTTAGAAATATTATCATGCTTCCACTTACTTTCTTGTAAATACAAGCATCTTCGCTTTACACGATGAAATCAATTTATTTGATCATTTCATCAATATGAAGATTCCAACTCCACTATGCTTGCTTCAAATCATTATAGGTTCTCTTGAAGTTTGCATACTTACTAGCATCCTCTGGATTGAAAAAATTACCTTGGATCGTATCAAACATACGACCTTAGTTCTATTTCCATCTCATGGGAATCATTTTGACATCCATCTGTTTTATCTCATAATTGAAGTACTTAATAATTGCTAGTTCAACCTGAACTGACTTTAAGTATTGCTGTGACGAGACAAACTCGTCATAGTCAATTCTTTGATCTTGTCATAAACTATTTGGAACAAGCATTATAAAACATTTTTATCTTTGTCAGTTTATAGATCCATTACTATTCTTTAGACTCTCAGTCTTTCGAAGGGCTCATCAAGTTCTAATTAAGCTTGAATTATCTGAATGGATACTATCTCAGATTATGTTGGCCTATAGCAAATTTACGGAATCAGGGCCCATCAACGCTTCTCTATGAATTATAGGTTCATAGTTTGCCCAACAATATTCGTGTGCATACCACAAAGGTCTGCACAAATTTTCCGAACCTATATAGTTCAGCTGCAAGTTCGACCATAGTCTCTATATCTCATGTAGAGACTTTCGTATCAGTCGCAGTAAGAAATTCTAGAATTACTTCCAGTGTTTCTTTTCTTTGAGCTGATTACAAAGATTCTGCAATCTTGTCGAGTTGTACTGTCCTCCCACTCACCCTTTGAAAACATTTTCTTTAAAACTTCTGCACTCTATGGCAACACTTTGCCTCGGTGTAGTGATAGAGGAATACCCAACTATTTGGGATAACCTACAAAGTAGCACTTATTTCAATAAATTTGATGGCGCTCCTTTTCCAGTGTAAAAGTCGTAGTCCCTAAAGCATCACTTTGAGAGTATATTGGCGAAATAATTAATGTCATCTTTGATCTCACCAATTCATACATAGCTTGATTGCATCTACTTAAAACACTCTACTCTTAGTAGTGTTCTAGGAGTTGCAAGCTATAAAACACTCTACTCATCAGACATTCGCTAAACTTGTAACTCAAATATTCCTTTCTGTAGACTAATTGAAGAAACATAATTTTCTTATTACAATAAATTCTACTTCATTATGAAAACCTTCTGAAATATTTCAAAAGGTCTAGTTTTATGTCTCAATAAGTAAATATAAATATCCACTTGAAGATAGATAAATCCACTGCTTGCAATAACACTTATTGGACTATACACATCGATATGCATATTGCCAATTTTTTTGTTGCTCGTTCTCTATGGCCTGTGAACGGTATTTTAGTTTACTTCATAATTGTAAGAGACTTACAAGTGTCAGATGATTTTCAATGAGATGACTTAAAAAATTCATCACTATGAAATTTCTTCGTGCTGGTTTCTCCAATGTGACTAAATGCAGTGCCACATAGATTGGGTATTCTTTTAGTCTTGCGACATTTAGCGTCAGTGTTATGGATGTACAATTTTATTATCAATATTCATATTCATAACATACATCTTATTCACAATAAGAGTATGCCCTTTTTGTTCATTAGATCGAACAACTATTGTTGTGTCATGAACAACCTCCTTGGAACTTCTATGCAATGGACTAGAGTGTACAAAAACTCTAAAATGAATTATGATAATAAATACAGAGGAAATACACTGATAGAAATACTATAACCTTTTACAATCCATCAAAATATTTTAACCTCATTATTTGTTGGTAATTTAGGCCGCTCCAAGTTTCTTGCAATGATTTGCAATAATATGCAAGTCGATATCCCTGTGATTAACCTTTTAACCACAATACCGAAGAATCAGTGATCAATAAATTGATCATATTTCCCAAGAACTACACTTTACTTACCAACCATCTGTACATCTCATAACTTGTATTAAATTCATACCTAAGCTGGACATTCTAGTCTTCTTTTCTTTTCGCCATTTACTTCTTATAGTTTTACTTCAATATTTCTATTACTCTCAGAAGAAACAACTTTAAGAGTGGCGTGAGCCCTAAACTTCCCTAGGCGTGTACATCTCATTACATCCTTTGGTTTTGTTCTTTCTCTACAAGTTTTCACTGTCAACACATGACTGGCTTTGTTCTGGATCTTTTGCATTTCAGTCTTAAACATAGCTCAACACTTCACTAGAATTTGCAAACAATACATTTCTTCATATATCGCATATCTTTTAGCCTTTGTTTGTTTCCGAAAACAATTTTCAGTTCCAAGAATATCACATAACTATCCCAAACATTATGAAGCTCGGGTTTCTCAGAAGCAAGCAAACCGTAATGCAATTCTAACTTCTGGATCAAAGGACGTGAGTCTCATAGACAGCATCAACAAGAGAGTATTGTAAACATGTAGTAGGACAAAATCCTTCTTGGCACTTTTAGAGGACGATCCTCTCAAACATAAAGTTTCAACTAGATAAATAATACTCAATCAATTTCAACAACAAAGGTGGAACCATGAGCCATAATTCTACAACTATAATGCAAACTACACATAGACATTGTTCATAATTAATTTGCACTAGTTATTAAACTTAATTAACACATAATTTTGCTCCCAGTCAAATAAATATCTTTCATAATTGACATTGAGTGATTCAAGATCCAAATCTAGTTCTCAGCCATTAATGTGGACATCACTGATGACGAGAATTTTGACAGGTAGGCAAACTTTTGTTGATCATATGGCTCTTGTTCATCTTTCAATGGCTCTTGTTCATCTTTCAATGCTTTGCGCTTGTTCATCTTTCAATGCTTTGCGCTTCAAGATCAGAACGATTTTGCCAGAACTTCAAGACAACTGAGTGTTATCTGCATACATGGTCTGACCATCTCCGTCTTACACCTCACGTCCCGTTTGTACTCGTGTGGACATGACGCACTCCGGAACGCTACATGTTATAGATGATTGCAACACTAGGAAGAGCACCTTTTAACTTGATATTTTCTGTGAGAGATCACCCTAATAATTGACTACTGCGCAATCAAAGGGTGCAAACAACAAAGGGATAAACATATCAGGCAATTCATAATAGCATGATATGGTATAGCCCTGGGCGCCGGGAGTTCTCCGTGATCGTCTTCAATCTCCAGTTGAAGCAACGTGACAACCAATATTTCGTTGCTGTGGCAACTGTTTCAAAAATGTTGTCGTGGCAGCAATCTCAGAAAATTTTGCCGTGTTGATTGTTTTAGAAAACATTGTCCTGACACCAGAAATATGAAATTCCACCGTGGCATGGAATTATATCTCCTCATCGCGCGCCTTGGTACACCTTCTCCTCATCGGGATCCTCCGTGTACGTCTTGCCACCATAACCTGTAACCTATCTCTACGATATTTACATTATGGTGGCAATCTCCTAGCTCCAGCCACCATGCCATGACGCGCAGGCCACTTAACATTACAACATATAACCATCTCATACATAAACTCATTATCATAATGAAGGCTATACCACATCATATGCAAAACCAAGTTAGACGTCCTCTAATTGGTTTGGCAAATTTTAATTACGTGGCTTCTAGGGTTTCCGGATAAACCTAGCTACCTACGTGCACACCATAAAGTGATAATCCTTGTTGCTAGATTAACTTTCAGGGTGTGTGAAAGAAGATACTTAAGTACAAATCTCGTTCCCCCACACTAAACTTCGCCTAATACGCGTGACCACCTTGAATATCATCCATCTTCATCGCCCTCTTGGGTATGCGATGGTTCTCTATTCTCAACAATGGTGAAGCCCAAGGAACTGTTAGCAGATCGTCGACAGCCAGAGCCGAGCGATTGTCAGAACCTTGTGAAAAGTGACACCATGACGTCAATGAACTGAACCGAAGCAACACTCGAGGGAAGCATAGCAAGAACATCACCCTCACATCCACATGTGATCTAGATCGCAACCTGCATCTACTCATAGAACCGCTCATGATGCCACTGTTGGGAAACATCATAGAAAATATTATTTTTTTCGCCCTACGATCACCCAAGAACAATATGATGATACATAACGGGTTGGGAACAACGATCATTACTGACTCCGGGAGTGCAACAGAAGTAGACAAGTTTGTGTAGATCATACTTGGAGTCCTTCGAACATCGATGCCGATCCCGCGAACCGCCCTCGAACGATCTCTCGAACAGAAGACCGGAAGCACGACCTCTCTACTTGGTTGCAAGCGTACGATCTTCACGATCCGGTAGCGCTTCACCGTCCAGAGCTAATCGTCGCTAGAGAATCAGAGGGAGGAGTTTAGAACCACACGGGGCTTCTAATTATGAGGATTATAGGTGGCTAGGGCTCTCTCTAATTAGTCAACTAGGATCAACTAGAACGTGCACTAGATAAACTAGAGGAGGCTCCAAAATTTTTGTGTCATAATTAGGCACCAAACCTCCACTATATATAGGTTAGAGGGAAGAGGGAGGGTTGTCACCAAGGAGGGAAACCCTCCTTGGGGCGTCCAACTAAGGGGAGGAGGAGGAGGACTCCTTCCCTACTCCTACTAGTAGAGTGCCCGTGCGTTGGCACGGGCTTTTGAAAATTTGTATCGGCTGCATGTAAAATTTTACATACATAGAAAGATAGGCAATAACAAATAAAAATAATAATTGGAATCTAATTCTCTTTCAATGTACTTTGATTAAAAAAATGTAATTCGACCATATACCTGATGCACAAAATAAAAAAGGGGGTACACAAACACTGAACTCTTTATTCTGCAATACATTACAAATGATAATAACACTTGAATGCCTTTTTTTAATTCTTAAAATCGTTTGCCTCATGAAAGCATGTCCATTGTTATTATCTATTAATTAAAAACGATACATGGAGGATTTTTTTCCTTTAAATAAATGTTCCAACCAGAAACTTCATTGCAATATGCAATTGGCTGGCAAACTATTACATAATATGGATTTAGGCTCTTCAAACCATACAATTTACCATTTAGAAAGTAATACAGAAAAACACATGTTCTAGAACATGCTCCTCCTACCTCTCTTGTGACAGGTAGACATATCAATCTTTGATAACATTTATTGTTTAAACTTTTATTGGCATTTATTTGTATTTTTATAATAAATTTTTCAATTTTGTTTGAGTTATGTAACTTCATATTTTGTGTATCGGCTCAAAAGGATTTTCACATAAAACTCAAAAGGAAATGCGTGTGTTGTAATAGGAGCTACACCATAAAAGGGAAGCAAGCAACCCCTATTGAAACACCAACCAACCGGAGAGAAACCCTCATTAGACATACACTCATACATTAACATCAAATATAAGGGTGAAAGTGTGAATGACATATATTTAGGAACATGGGAGTAGCTCACAACTCACAAGTTTACAACATATTTTTTCATCTATTAGCACAAAAGTCAAATAATGCACGGTAGGACCGAGGAGAAGGTCTGTAATATGTGTGTGTGTGCGTGCCAGAGAGAGAGAGAGTGAGAGAGAGAGAGAGAGAATCGACACCCCCAAATTGTCTTTGTATGTCTAGGCTATCCGAAAACCCATACAATATGTGAGAAGGAAATGGCAAATAGGGATAGAGTTATTAAGTTCATCACACTGTTTATTTGCTTACTGTAGAAATAAGGCAACATCCCCTGGAAAAAAGGCAATGAACCACTCGCTCATGCAATTTGCCACATTTTCTAATGTAGGGAAATTATTCCACTTAGACATCTGTAGTTGAACGGACCAACCCCAACCCCCATCCCGCTAACTCACAACCCTCAGGCTTCTCACTAAATCTAGTAACTCGTGTTCTAAATGAGCCATTGATCGATGTCGTCATGGCAGGCCAGCAACAAGGGACAAGGGTGGCAACCGCCTTCCCATCTTAGTGCTAGTACCTCCTACTTCTATACTGGAAACACCATTCATTTTGGGCTCTACCACGACAACGCCACTCATGTGTTGTCTCAGAAATAGAAAGCTATGTTAAAAGAAAATTCATTACAGTTTAAGAATAGGGAATCACAAGCTAGCTAAGCTAAGTAAAAATCTAAATTCAGATTGAATAAACATATAGATTCAGTTAAAAGATGATGTTCCACACCGAGATATAATACATCCCCCTCTTTTGGCAGATACTTAATAATGTATGCTGACATACATATATACCAAAAAGTATACATAATAATAATTATTTCAAAATATATCATCAACCAGATCTTAGATCTTGGTACAAACACATGTATAGACCAAAACTGAATTATCATAAGTAGAAATAGAGACTCCATAGCATGCAAAGTATATGGCATGACCAACTTCGTCGAGTAACAAGAGAAGGGAAGAACAAGACAGTTGGGAGGGATAAGGCAACAATGGCAACATAGCATCATCCAGGGGAAGCAACACACATACCAAGAGCAGAAGCGTAGTTCACATCATTAAGTTGAGGGGAACATCTGGTCTTGTGGCTTAGCCATGCTTCACAACTTCTGCTTGGTGCGGGCCACTGGGCCGTGCGGATGCACCCAAAGGTGACCACCGACCTGCACCTTGGTCAGGGTCATCCATGGGGTGGGGTGAGCGTGGCTTGTTTTCCATCGGAGCCGGATCAGCGCCAAATGTGTCCTCAACGTGACCCCTTCCTCAATTCTCTCTCCACACACCTCAAATCAACCCCATCAACAAGGTGCCTGACATCGCTGCTAGCTCAAGCCATCCGGAGGAGGGGTGGAGAGGGCAAGTCACAACAAATTATGTGTCAATAAGGAAACATAGAAATAAGCCAGTGAGAAGAAATTGTGTATCAATAAGCACAAAATAAAGAAGATCATTGATAACATTGGGGTAAGATCTGGATGTGATGAATTAATGATCAGCCACACCATCGCACCATCACACTCAAAATTACTTGAAGTTCATCATCCTTCATGTCAGCCTCGTCACTGTCATCCAAACCACACCACAACCTTAACATCTTACTATTGCCTTTCCAATGCTTCCTGCAATGCTGAAATGCCATGTAGTTAGACTTGTCACCGTCATCCAAATCAGAAATAAATCACTTCGATCATGAATGTCAAGGAGCCCTGCACCCATAGGTACCAAAATATTTAGGGAAAATATTTTAGAGTATGAAAGAAAATCATCCGCGGAAACTACAAGACCTTTAGCTTGATAACAACTAAGTTCAAACAATCAGACGTAACACATGAGGTAGAAGGAAAAGAAACTATCTTCCATGATAAATTGGTAGTGGCTCGCCTCCGCTCGATGTCGTCCACCGTCTTTGTTGTGCCGCTCCTTTTGAGTGTTGCTTCTACCGCCGTCCACTTGGTGAGCGCACTACTGACCCATCCTCACAAATACAGGGATGTGCTGTAACGCCCCGAGACCGTTGCGCTAGGTGTCTCCCAGTTATTCGCCGTCGTTTCCATGTCATGTGCTTGCGTGTTGCATTTTGCCATGTCATCATATGCATTGCTTCCTCATGTTTTCAAAACTTGCATCCGGACTTTTTCCCCGTTGTCCGTTTTGCAATCTGACACTCCTATGTCCTCCGGCGTCTTCCTTTTGTCTCTTGTTGTGAGCGGGTGTTAAACATTCTCGGAATGGACCGAGTTTTGCCAAGCGGCCTTGGTACACCACCGGTAGACCGCCTGTCAAGTTTCGTGCCATTTGGAGTCTGTTTGATACTCCAACGGTTAACCGGGGAACCGTAAAGGCCTCGTGTGTGTTGCAGCCCAACACCCCTCTTAAGTGGCCCAATAACCCATCCAAACCCCCTCCATCCTCTTGGCCGTTCGATCACGATCGCGTGGCCGAAAACCACTCCCCATTTGGACACTCCTACCTCCTCCTACCTATAAATAGGTCCTCCCCCTCCATTTTCGCGTAGATGAAACCCTAGCTACCTCCCACGCCGCGTTCGGACACGTCCGCGCCATGCCGGACAAGTCCGCTGCCCTCAGCCACGTCGCCCGGACCAATCCCGGGGCGACACGTCAGCTACGCCGCCGCCCGCACCCAATCAGGCACTGCCACGTGGCTCCTCGCCGCCCGCCGCCGCCGAAGCCAGTGGAGCCCATCCCGGACCCGCGCGGGCCCGGATCTCGCTGCCGCCCGGCCCGCATCGCCCCGCCGCCTCGCTCAGCGCCGGCTGGCCCCGCCGCCGCCGCCAACCCTGCGCGCGCCGCCGCCTCGCCCCACGCGCCACCGCCTCCACGCTGGCAACCACGCCGCTCCTCCACGCCGGCAACCACGCCGCTCCTCCACACCGGCAACCACGCCGGCAAGCGCGCCGCCTGCGCTCTCCTCCGCCGCCCCCGCGCCGAGCCCCGCCACCAAGCTCGCCGGATCCGGCCACCGGTGCCGCCTCGACCTCCTCCCTCGCCGGATCTGCTCCTCCCCGCGCTCCGGCGAGCTCCCTCAAGTCCGACGCCTCTTCGTCCGCTACTCCGGCCTCCTTCCTCGTCTCCGGCTGTCTCCCTCTCCAACTCTGGTGTAGATTCCGGCGAACCTCGGGAAGCATGCCGACGAACCCTAGATCCAGATTCGCGGGGTAAAAATCTCACTAAGTCCCCAGTTTCTTGAATTATGTGCACATGTTCATCATGCCATAACTTCATGCTCTGTGCTCCGATTCATGCGTATGATATGTAAAAATGTTCACCATGAGATGTTCTTCATTTTGTTCCATTGGGTCATGCTTGTTTGAATCCATCTTGGTGCCCTAATCATCGTTGCAAGAGTGTTATATGATGTTAACCTGCTGAGATTGTTATAACTTGCTGTTTTGTCATTTTTGTTGCATTTTGTGTGTGCATCCTTTGAGCATGAGGTCGACATGTTCTAGGAACATATTCATGCCATCTTTACTGATAGAGGCTAAGGTGTCCCGATGTTTCGATGAGATGGTGGCTATCGTTTTCTGTGGGAGTTGACCTTGACGATCCGACTACAAACGTGCGAGACGTCGCGCCTTAGCAATCGCTAAACCAACTTCCGAGGGTTATTGACCACGCCGGAGCACGATCAACCTGACCACGAGGGTCTGTTTCCTGCGAGCAAACGAAGAACAAGCAATAAATTGAGATTGCAATCTGGATATTGCAAATATAAGATGAAAGCTTTATTGATCAAGGTGGAGTTCTGTGACGTCTTGGTCTGGTCGTTGGACACAAACGAAGTACGCGAAGTTGCAGCTATGGCGAACTTTTAATCTAAACAAAACCCAAAGTCTAAACAACGCCCTAAGGGCTGTATATATGGAGGAAGAGGGGGGGAATTTCGTGGCCCTTGAGGGTGGGGTCCGAAACCAACCCTAACTCTTGTTTCCCCACACATACGGACTCTAAAAATAGCCTATACTTAAGTATTTCGAAATTACATGGGCCTGGCCCATTAATAAGGTGACGCAGCACCTAGAATAGCCTATGGACGAATATTATGAAGTGGCATCTTGTATATTTCGTCCAAGGCTTCATGCACTCCTTATGGCGGCTTCAAAGTCCTGAAATCATCACTTGTAACTCCGTTCTTGATCCCCTTGCGCATGCCATCAACTCCATGCGTGTTCTTGCTCCAATGTTCATTCTTCTCCAAGCTAGGCCCTTCATTTGTAAGCAAAACAAATGTATCCAATTTAGGCAGCATCATAATCTCATGAACATTAGAATCATTACCAAGAAATGAAAGTACCTGGTAATTTAATTGGCGTGCGCGAGCTCTAGTAATTGGTCCAGTATATGTAACAGTAGGGGCTGTGGGTGTAACAATGGTATTGATGTCCTCATCATTCCTCCCCTTCTTGAAATGAAGTCGTCCTCGACGGAAGCTCATCTTCCTCACCCAAATAAGGCTTCAAATCTGCAATATTAAAAGTGGGACTAACCCCAAAATCTGCAGGTAGCTCAAGTTTATATGCATTATCATTTATTTTCTCTAAAACCTTAAAAGGACCATCAGCACGTGGCATTAGCTTTGATTTGCGCAGATTAGGAAATCTATCTTTACGCAAATGTAACCAAACAAGATCTCCAGGTGCAAACACAACATGTTTTCTACCCTTATCTCCAGCAAGTTTATATTTAGCATTCATACGCTCAATGTTTTCCTTAGTTAACTCATGCATTTTTAAAATCAATTCAGAACGTTCTTTAGCATAAAAATTAACCTTCTCCGAAGATGGAAGAGGCAACAAATCAATAGGTGCACGAGGTAGGAAACCATACACAATTTCAAAAGGGCACATCTTAGTAGTAGAATGCAATGAACGATTATAAGCAAATTCAATATGAGGCAAGCATTCTTCCCACATTTTCTTGTTATTCTTCAAAACAGCCCTAAGCATAGTAGACAATGTTCTATTGACTACTTCAGTTTGTCCATCAGTTTGGGGGTGACAAGTAGTACTAAAAAGCAGCTTAGTCCCCAACTTAGCCCATAAACATCTCCAAAAGTGGCTAAGAAATTTAGTATCACGATCTGAAACAATAGTATTTGGCACACCATGTAAGCGAATAATTTCACGAAAGAACAAATCAGCAACATTAACAGCATCATCGCTTTTATGACATGGTATAAAGTGTGCCATTTTCGAGAACCTATCCACGACAACAAATATGCTATCCCTCCCCTTCTTTGTTCGAGGTAAACCTAAAACAAAGTCCATAGATATATCCTCCCAAGGAACACTAGGTACAGGCAAAGGCATATATAAACCATGAGGATTGAGTCGTGACTTAGCTCTTTGACAGGTAGTGCAGCGAGCAACAAAACGCTCAACATCCCGTCTCATCTTTGGCCAAAAGAAATGTGTAGCAAGTATATCCTCCGTCTTCTTGATGCCAAAGTGTCCCATTAATCCTCCTCCATGCGCCTCCTGCAACAACAAAAGACGAACGGAGCTAGCTGGAATGCATAGCTTGTTAGCACGAAACACAAATCCATCGTTAAGAACGAACTTGTTCCAAGTTCTCCCTTCCTTACAATTCTGCAATACATCTTTAAATTCAGCATCATGAACATATTGATCTTTGATGGTCTCCAAACCAAATATTTTAAAGTCAAGTTGTGAAAGCATAGTATAACGACGAGACAAGGCATCAGCAATAACATTTTCTTTACCCTTCTTGTGTTTAATGACATAAGGGAAAGTCTCAATGAATTCAACCCATTTAGCATGTCTACGGTTCAGTTTTGCTTGACTTTTAATGTGTTTCAAAGATTCATGATCAGAATGTAACAAATTCCTTGGGCCATAAATAATGTTGCCATGTTTCTAAGGTCCGAACAAGAGCATATAATTCTTTATCATAAGTAGAATAGTTCAGACTAGGCCCACTCAATTTTTCAGAAAAGTATGCAACAGGTTTTCCATCTTGTAATAACACACCTCCTAATCCAATCCCACTAGCATCACATTCAAGCTCAAAAGTCTTATTGAAATTAGAAAGTTGGAGTAAAGGAGCATGTGTCAACTTATCTTTCAATACCGTGAAGGCTTCTTCCTGTGCGGTACCCCAAACAAAAGGCACATCCTTCTTTGTAAGCTCGTTGAGAGGTGCAGCAATGGTGCTGAAATCTCTCACAAAACGCCTATAGAAACCAGCGAGGCCAAGGAAACTCCTCACTTGTGTGACCGTTTTGGGCTGCGGTCAACTCTCAATAGCTTCAATCTTGGCTTTATCAACTTCAATTCCCTGTGGAGTAACAACATAGCCAAGAAAAGATACTCGGTCGGTGCAAAAGGTGCACTTTCCAAGGTTTCCAAACAAACGTGCATCACGTAGAGCAATAAAAACAGCACGTAAATGTTCCAAATGTTCCTCCAAAGATTTGCTATAAATCAATATGTCATCAAAGTAAACTACCACAAATCGTCCAATGAAAGCACGTAAAACTTCGTTCATTAACCTCATGAAAGTACTAGGTGCATTAGTTAACCCAAAAGGCATGACTAACCACTCATATAATCCAAACTTAGTTTTAAATGTTGTTTTCCATTCATCACCCAATTTCATACGAATTTGATGGTATCCACTACGCAAATCAACTTTGGAGAATATTGTAAAGCCACTCAATTCATCAAGCATATCATCTAGCCTAGGAATAGGATGACGATAACGAATAGTAATATTATTAATGCCTCTACAATCAACGCACATACGCGACGTACCATCCTTTTTCGGCACTAAAATGATAGGAACAGCACAAGGACTAAGGGATTCGCGTATATAACCTTTGTCGAGCAGTTCTTGTACTTGACGCATAATCTCCTTCGTCTCCTCTGGATTGGTACGGTATGGTGCACGGTTGGGTAGCGAAGCACCGGGAATTAAGTCAATTTGATGCTCAATCCCTCGAATAGGTGGTAATCCCGGTGGCACGTCTTGTGGAAAGACGTCAGCGAACTCCTGCAAAATGTTAGTGACAGCAGGGGGCAAAGAGGAAGGCACGTCCTCGAATGAAAATAATGCATCTTTGCACACAAAAGCATAGCAAACAGATTTGCTGAAATCTAGCTCATCAATATCAGATTTGGTGGCAAGTAAACATGCATTTTTCAATTTAATTTCAGAAACAACAGTAGATGGTTTATTATTAGGCTTCATTTGGTGCTCAAATTCTTTTGCCACAATCTGATTTTCACTCTTATTTGTCTCCTGTTTTGCTTTATTAGCTCTATTAATATCATCTTTCAAAATGGAATCAGGAGTCATAGGAAGCAAAGTAATATTTTTATCGTTATGAACAAGAGTATACTGATTGTTTCTACCATGGTGTACAGAATTTTTATCAAATTGCCATGGTCTACCAAGTAATAAGGAACATGCTTACGTAGGTACCACATCACAATCAACATAATCAGCATATGTAGAGATACTAAAATGCACACGAACAGTACGTGTTACCTTAACCTTACCGCTGTTGTTGAACCATTGGATGTAGTAAGAATGTGGATGTGGTCTTGTGGTGAGAGATAGCTTCTCCACCATCTCCATGCTAGCCAAGTTATTGCAGCTCCCTCCATCTATGATCACGCGAACAGAACGTTCCTTCACAACTCCCTTTGTATGGAACAAATTATGCCTCTGATTTTGCTCAGCTTGTGTAACCTGCACACTCAAAACACGTTGAGCAACTAAACATTCATACCTGTCAGCATCTTCAGGAGCCATGTATTGCGTCTCATGACCAGAATCGTCTCCACCGTGTACGTCATGTGTAATAAGAACCAAAGTCTCCTCATCATAGTCACTAGCGGACTCATACCCACCATCCTCAGTAACAATCATCACACGCTTAGATGGGCATTCTCTCGCATAATGACCTCCACCCTTGCAACGTCGACAAATAATATCATGTGTTTGCCCTGTTGATGCCATGGATGAAGAAGAGCTCTTTGCAGGCCCAGAAGGTGAGCTCTTGGCAGATAGTGGTGATTGTGCCTGCTTTATTGTATCACGGTTGGAGGTGGCAGCCGACGGAGGCGCCGGTGTAGCAGAACGTGTGAAAGTAGATGATGCACGTGGTGTCCATGATGAAGGTCGACCTGCAGAAAAGTTAGTCCGCGCCAATGCCTGTCGATCCTGCACTTCACGTTCAGCTTTACAAGCAAGATGGAATAAACGAGTGATATTAGTATACTCCTTATACTCTAGAATCGTCTGAATCTCTCTATTTAATCCACCCATAAAACGTGCAAGCATAGCTTCATTCTCCTCAACAATACCACATCTAATCATGCCAGTTTGTAATTCCTGGTAATATTCTTCTACAGAATTTTTTCCCTGTTTTAAGCGCTGCAATGTTTAAAGTAATTCACGTTGATAATATGGTGGAACCCAACGAGTACGCATAGCAGTTTTCAAAGCAGCCCAAGTAGCCGGAATAGGATATAATCTACAATGCTCAGACCACCAAACACATGCAAAACTAGTGAAAGCACAAACAGCAGCAGGAACACGTCTCTCCTCGGGAAATTGTAAACATGTAAATCGTTGTTCAGTTTCTAACTCCCAAGTAAGATATATATCAGGAACATATCTACCCTCAAATGGTGGAATATTCAATTTTAGTTTAGAGAGATGGTCATGATCTCGTACCTGAGGGTGAGCCCTACCATTGCCATTATTTGCATGTGGACGACCTGGTGGTTGCTGTGTTGTTGGTGGCACGTAGTTCTGATTTTGATCAACCTCATCCTCATAATCTCCCACATAAGCATCCTCCTCCACATCAGCAGTAGGAGCCACAGAAGTATCAACAGCAGCACCAGCAGTTTGGCCCGACTGAAGAGGGACACGGCTCGCTCGGCGGAGGGCTGTTTCCCGACGTGAAGGTAGTCGATGTTGTTGCTGTTGTTGCAGAGGTGCGGCAGGAGCAGCCGGTGGTGGTGGTGGAAAACGCGACAGCAATTCAGCAAACTTGTTATCGAGCTTTGTTTCAAACGTCTTCTCCATGCCATCTATCTTCTCCATGGCCTCTTCAAATCTGTTTATCACATCTTGCACCTGTCCATTCATCATTTGCTGAAACGTATCATGAAGCTCCTTGTTCGTCAAGTTCTCCCAGTCAGTCTCGTCGGCTTGTGATCCTGGCATGGTTAGCAGCAATAGAAACACACAAGAATATGATCCTATAGACTACTAACAAGTGGTGGTGATGGCGGGTGTCACAAATCCGTCAAGCAAATCTCAAATTCTTACCAGTTCTTACCCAGCAGCAGGCGGTGATCGGCAACCGTTGTAGTCAAAAACTCTCAAAAACTTGGATAGAGCGATTGCCAGGGAGAGTCAAACGCACGACGTAGATGTATGTGGAGCTGGGAAGGCTTATAGTATGGTAGCAAAAAGGGTCAGCAATAATCAATTCAGAGATGCAAAGTTGAATAAACGCTCAACGACGGTACTGTACTGGTCCTAGACTAGACCGTGCTAGAGACGCGAGCCTAGAACACTAACAAAATCACGGCGCTGCACGTAAATAAGGGAAAAGCACACTCTGGAACTCTCTTTTTTTGCTCTCTTTTTTTTGCGCTCCTTTTTTTTGCGCTCCTTTTTTTGCGAAAAATCACTATAATGGCAAGTGTCTCAAAACTCTTCCCTCGTCAAACTGAGAGGATGGGCACGGAATTTTTTTTTTCACTTTTTTTCGGAAATCAGGGGAGCGACGACGAAAAAGTGCGACAAAAAAATCACTATGATGGCACGTGGCTCAAAAGACTCAGAAAAGTCTAAAAATAGGATAGGGAAAAAAAATTTGCCCGTGAAAATTTTGGCCTAAAAACTGCCCGGGGGTCTCCAGACTCTGTTTTTTTTCCGAGACCTACGCAGGCAAGGAAACACGAATCGGAATTTAGATTGATCTCAAGAACAAACCTAATATGAGAAGAACTCGGATTGGTGGTGGATATATGGTTCTGGTATATGGCAGCAGTGGTGGTATATGGTAGCGGTGGTGGTATATGGATAGAGATTGATGGTGGTATATGGATACGGATTGGTAGTGGTATATGGATATGGATTCAGAGCGGCGGGGATAAGCAAAAGTGGTAGATGGGCGATGATGATGGTGCGGCGGCGTGACAACTTATGACCAGAACTCGAAACTCTAAAAGACTAGACTCTAAGACCAGCAACTTGACACGACGATGCAACCGCAAATTCAACAAAGCAAAAACACTAAAAAGATTATGCAAAGGCTCAGATTGGTTCGGATATGATGAACTAACCCTAATTTTTTTTGTGTGGCTTTTTCGTGGACTGTAGGTATGAAGAACAGACTCGATCTAATCTACGAAAAACTATAAAATCTCACCGAACAACCTGGAAATCTGATACCACTTGATAGAGGCTAAGGTGTCCCGATGTTTCGATGAGATGGTGGCTATCGTTTTCTGTGGGAGTTGACCTTGACGATCCGACTACGAACGTGCGAGACGTCGCGCCTTAGCAATCGCTAAACCAACTTCCGAGGGTTATTGACCACGCCGGAGCACGATCAACCTGACCACGAGGGTCTGTTTCCTGCGAGCAAACGAAGAACAAGCAATAAATTGAGATTGCAATCTGGATATTGCAAATATAAGATGAAAGCTTTATTGATCAAGGTGGAGTTCTGTGACGTCTTGGTCTGGTCGTTGGACACAAACGAAGTACGCGAAGTTGCAGCTATGGCGAACTTTTAATCTAAACAAAACCCAAAGTCTAAACAACGCCCTAAGGGCTGTATATATGGAGGAAGAGGGGGGGAATTTCGTGGCCCTTGAGGGTGGGGTCCGAAACCAACCCTAACTCTTGTTTCCCCACACATACGGACTCTAAAAATAGCCTATACTTAAGTATTTCGAAATTACATGGGCCTGGCCCATTAATAAGGTGACGCAGCACCTAGAATAGCCTATGGACGAATATTATGAAGTGGCATCTTGTATATTTCGTCCAAGGCTTCATGCACTCCTTATGGCGGCTTCAAAGTCCTGAAATCATCACTTGTAACTCCGTTCTTGATCCCCTTGCGCATGCCATCAACTCCATGCGTGTTCTTGCTCCAATGTTCATTCTTCTCCAAGCTAGGCCCTTCATTTGTAAGCAAAACAAATGTATCCAATTTAGGCAGCATCATAATCTCA
Organism: Triticum urartu; assembly: GCF_003073215.2. NCBI lineage: Eukaryota > Viridiplantae > Streptophyta > Magnoliopsida > Poales > Poaceae > Triticum > Triticum urartu. The sequence goes on along the minus strand of NC_053022.1, from coordinate 436,496,297 downwards.
TGAACATTAGAATCATTACCAAGAAACGAAAGTACCTGGTAATTTAATTGGCGTGCGCGAGCTCTAGTAATTGGTCCAGTATATGTAACAGTAGGGGCTGTGGGTGTAACAATGGTATTGATGTCCTCATCATCCTCCCCTTCTTGAAATGAAGTCGTCCTCGACGGAAGCGCATCTTCCTCACCCAAATAAGGCTTCAAATCTGCAATGTTAAAAGTAGGACTAACCCCAAAATCTACAGGTAGCTCAAGTTTATATGCATTATCATTTATTTTCTCTAACACCTTAAAAGGACCATCAGCACGTGGCATTAGCTTTGATTTGCGCAGATTAGGAAATCTATCTTTACGCAAATGTAACCAAACAAGATCTCTAGGCGCAAACACAACATGTTTTCTACCCTTATCTCCAGCAAGTTTATATTTAGCATTCATACGCTCAATGTTTTCCTTAATTAACTCATGCATTTTTAAAATCAATTCAGAACGTTCTTTAGCATCAAAATTAACCTTCTCTGAAGATGGAAGAGGCAACAAATCAATAGGTGCACGAGGTAGGAAACCATACACAATTTCAAAAGGGCACATCTTAGTAGTAGAATGCAATGAGCGATTATAAGCAAATTCAATATGAGGCAAGCATTCTTTCCACATTTTCTTGTTATTCTTCAAAACAGCCCTAAGCATAGTAGACAATGTTCTATTGACTACTTCAGTTTGTCCATCAGTTTGGGGGTGACAAGTAGTACTAAAAAGCAGCTTAGTCCCCAACTTAGCCCATAAACATCTCCAAAAGTGGCTAAGAAATTTAGTATCACGATCTGAAACAATAGTATTTGGCACACCATGTAAGCGAATAATTTCACGAAAGAACAAATCAGCAACATTAACAGCATCATCGCTTTTATGACATGGTATAAAGTGTGCCATTTTCGAGAACCTATCCACGACAACAAATATGCTATCCCTCCCCTTCTTTGTTCGAGGTAAACCTAAAACAAAGTCCATAGATATATCCTCCCAAGGAACACTAGGTACTGGCAAAGGCATATATAAACCATGAGGATTGAGTCGTGACTTAGCTCTTTGACATGTAGTGCAGCGAGCAACAAAACGCTCAACATCCCGTCTCATCTTTGGCCAAAAGAAATGTGTAGCAAGTATATCCTCCGTCTTCTTGATGCCAAAGTGTCCCATTAATCCTCCTCCATGCGCCTCCTGCAACAACAAAAGACGAACGGAGCTAGCTGGAATGCATAGCTTGTTAGCACGAAACACAAATCCATCGTTAAGAACGAACTTGTTCCAAGTTCTCCCTTCCTTACAATTCTGCAATACATCTTTAAATTCAGCATCATGAACATATTGATCTTTGATGGTCTCCAAACCAAATATTTTAAAGTCAAGTTGTGAAAGCATAGTATAACGACGAGACAAGGCATCAGCAATAACATTTTCTTTACCCTTCT